>NW_022280161.1:341113-387489 GCF_004355925.1 Anarrhichthys ocellatus | reverse complement strand
GTGTGTGTGTGTGTGTGTGTGTGTGTGTGTGTGTGTGTGTGTGTGTGCGCGTGCGCAGCGACCTGATATTCAACCAGCTGTATGCTCAGCTGGTGGAGAACATGGTTGCTAAGGGCGTCTTTCTGGAGTCACTGGAGTCGTACATTGTTGCAGACCGTCTTGGTCACCTCACCACGCCCATCATGAGGGACCTCCTGGCCCATTACCATGGCAATGGTATGATGGACAGCCTGGAGAGATGCATTGTCCATCTTGATGTGACCAGCCTGGACATACAGCAGGTGTGTGTGTTGATGTACAGCAAGGACTGTATGGAGTGTAAATAATGCCAACCACGGCGATCAGCAGCTATCAGCCAAAATCAGTGAGCTAAAATATCAGAGTAATTACTCTCCACATTTCCACTGGTTTCATAATCAGTAAAAGTCTTCTGTCTGTTCGAAGGTGGTTCAAGTGTGTTGGGAGAACCAACTCTATGACGCAATGATCTACGTTTTCAACAGCGGCATGAATGACTACATTACACCTATGGAGGTAGGAGCGCCACCGAAAGGTTGTTTCTTTATGTTAGAGTTGATGCACATCTTTTGCTAAATTGAGTGTCTGAATCAACTGATGAGTTTAATTTCAGTTGGACTAAAATGGAAATATGTTTCCAAAGTACAAACCACTGATCTTGTAACCCTCCCCTCTCTGAGACAAGCTGTTTGGGGCTCTTAGTTTAGGTTTGGGTTTCCTCATTTCCTACAAAAAGATTTGAGATGCAAAGGTTGCTTATAGAAACTTAAAAATGTAATGAGATGAAAGCCTATGGGGTTTAATTCTTGTTTCCACTTTTGTCTTGACATAACAAACATTTTTTCTTAAATTATGCTTTCATTGCCTCAATAAAGGTTTTATGACATCACTGTAAATTTCAGTCTTAATGTTCCCAAATCAGCTTTCTACACTAGAAAGCTTCACAACAGATAAATCCAATGAATAACATGGTTGAACTTTCACCCTTTTGGACTCTGTACCATTTGCATCCCTTAGGTTGTCCAGTGGTTGGGGTCATCAAATGCACTTAACTCCGCCCTAAATGGCTATTACTCATCAAATTGTAATATACACTGATCTGCAGGCCTGATGTATTATTAGTGCAAGGAGTCACTGAGCTTGAAATGGTGTTGAAACAGAATACTTTGGTAAATGTAGCCAAACACACTGTGAATGTCTTATTAAGAGTACAGTCAGCAGCTCCCTATCTGCTTTTCAATTGCTCATACAAAATATTCACACTGCTTTTAGTCAACAGGAACAGTTTAACAGGAACTGTACATCAGGTCCAGAACAATATTTATAGTAATTGTTAACTCCATGTTTTTATTTCAGAAACTCTTTGCAGTGATTGGCCCACAACTTAGAGCGGGGAGGAGCCTAAAAGGTAAGGCAGGAAACCACACAGCCTAGAGTTCATAGCACCAACTATTTTAAGCAACTCTATAGTATTTTAAGTTTAAAAAAAGCACATTAAATCCTTTAACTCTGCTCTTTTTCTTCTGGGACAGATGAGGAAGTGGTGATGGGAAACAAACTTCTGGTGTACATAAGGTAAGTTCACACAGATATTAGTCTATCCCTCAGTTTATTAGTCTGTGGCATACTGTACATTGAAGATTAAAGATTAAACAATCCCTTATTAGTCCTGTAGTGGAGAAATTTGTTCTCTGCATTTGACCCATCCCTAGTATATAGGGGCTGCCCAGTTTCATTTCTTCCTAGAGCTGCTACTACATGATCACTGCCACAGAGTAGCCAAATTACTCAACTTCCATCAGCAGAGTTGGTGCATCTGCACAATTTCAAAAAACCTCAGGACAAATGGCTTTCCTCTTATAGCTTTCCTAATATTGCGAATGAAGGCAGTTGAAAGTCGTGTCTGCTGTTTATGGTTTTTATGGAGAAGAGAGGTGTGACAGGTAGTCAACGCGTAACATTTTACCATAAAATATTGGAAGTGAATCAGGCTTTATATACCTGACAAGATTGTTATAAATTTCTTGAAATACATATAGTTTATCATACAACATACTTGATACTTGTTAAGGGGGAGGAAGAAATGGAAAAATAACATCGATTTTGATGCAAATACACCAAATTGGCCCAAAATGGTGATTGTCGAAAAATCAAGTAAACTTGTATTTCAAACTTTTAGTTGAGTTGTTCCCATTCTCATACTTTATACATGTATATGGGTGCTCTATACATTCAAAAGTGCACCTGAGTTAAAATTATTTTGTGTGTTTTTGTATAGCTGCTGTCTTGCAGGAAGGGCATATCCTCTTGGAGATATCCCTGAAGATCTTGTGGTTCAAGTCAAGTACCAGGTATGTACAGACAAAAATTAATTGTTCTACAGAGTTCAGTGTGGAAGTGCGACAGGATTGAGGCTTTTTATTAATTCTTTCTTAGCCCTAATGAGTGATTAAATATGGTTAAAACAGTGCTGTATGTCAATGAGTATTTTCGCCTCTGCCAACCCCCCATCACTCAGTGCTCTGATTCGATACACTGGATCAGTATTTGTGCCAAAAGTTTATTTTCAAACAAATCTAGTATCGGCAGGAAGTGACTGAATTACAATAAATCCTGGTTCCTAGTTATTGTTGAAGTTGTAACGGTACAATTCAATTTTACACACACACTTAGCTCAATTTGTCACACATGTTAAGCGATGCTGGGGGCATGTGTTTGGAGGGTGGTGATCAGGAATAACACTACTTTTGTGTCATCTGAAGAATGACAGGGTTTATTATATGCTAGTGGGCTAATGCTGTGAGTGTGTCTCTGTGTGTGTGTGTCTGTTTTTTGTGTCAGGTGTTTGAGTTCCTTATCCGTCTCCATTCAGCCGACTCGTTGGAGGAGGAGGAGGAGGTTTTCCCATTTATTCGTACACTTCTCCACTTTGATACCCGGGAGTTCCTCAATGTCCTCGCCATGGTGAGATTTCTTCATATCATTTTAACTCTTGTCATGCTGATAAATGTTTGTTTAGCATATTGAAAGACTGGGTGACTGCATCTTGAACACCTTATAGTATGCCATTCACCTGAAGCAGAAAAAAGATGATTTTGAATTATATAACTTTGTATATAGGGTGCGGTGTAGTCTGTGCTGCTTTTGTTTCTCGTCACGGCCAACGACAATTTTGAATTAAAGCGCCTGTACGCTACCTGCTCAGTACCAAACAGTAGACACAGCTAGTGCCTAGCTGATGAATAAAACGCTTCATTTAGCAGTTGGTAGAGACCAAAAACGGAGCTAAAAGAGAGTGAATATTTAATCTCAGATCTCAGAAACATGACTCCTAATTAATGATAATGTTGATGTGATTGGCCCACTACCACAGAAGCTACAACCCAAACAGCCTGTCTGCACATGGCTCTAAACATTGAGATGTCTGAGCCGGCTGCTAGCAGCTAACCATGCTAACAGCCTGAATAGGGCGCTGACATATCTAACAGTTGTAACCTGGGGGGAACCGTAGAATGGGCGTTACTCTTCTCTACTCTTGGACAGCGTTATCAGTGCTAACTGCTGTATAAGGACGCCGTACTGGTATTGGCATCGTTTTTAAACGATACCCAGTCCTAACTAACATGCATTTAAAGCAACCGGCCCTGCTATTTATACAAAGCATAGAGAAACTTAATTCTCTGCTCCGGTAGACATTACTACACTATTAATTTACATTGCAAATAGTTGTTTGCTGCTATATTAATGAATATCTTACAGTGAATCTTTAAACTCAGTTTTCCCCAGCATGCCAGAAGCTTTGCATTCTGCTGGAGTAACTTCCTTTTCCAGTATCTCTGAGTTGGAACCAAGTTTATTCCATAAGCTAGTAGTAGTGTAGACACTAGTGCCATCTAATATATCTTCACTTTTTTGTATTGATTTGACATGATCTAGGATTCCAAATCAGCAGCTGAATTGTTGTTTTGATTTTTTTTTAAAGTGGGTGGCATATATAATCAAAAAAGCTACATGTTGGTATGTTCAATCAGTGTGAAAAAACCTTTAGCTGTTTCTTCACTAACTTCTTTTAATGGTGTGTCTCATCTCTATATGTTGTTGTAGAAAACATTTTTTCGGTTTCCGTATGTGCTTAGTGTGTTCCATGGTTGGGACTGTCAATAAAGAATCTTGAATATTAATTTTCAGGTTGTCAATCAATCAGCTATCGGTGTTGGAAGCTCTGGGATTGGTGGGCCTAAGCTCCAAAGAGGCGGGACTCCCATGGCTTTATTTCTGGGATTCACCTGTCATTTTCACATATCTTGAATTGTTCGATTTAAAAATGGACTTCACTCAGTCCAGGTTGCAGTATTAGTATTGTTTTGGGAGATTCTACCAGACCACTTACAGGTTGTGTTTTCGTTTTCTTCTTAGAAAACTGAACTGTCACCTTTGAAATGTGAGATTAATTTTTGTAGGTTTTTTTCTGTCATTTAAGATTTGGTTCTTACTTCCTTCTAGACATTTGAAGACTTTAAGAATGATAAGCAGGCCCTCGAGTACCAGCAGAGGATA
Source organism: Anarrhichthys ocellatus (assembly GCF_004355925.1). Lineage (NCBI taxonomy): Eukaryota > Metazoa > Chordata > Actinopteri > Perciformes > Anarhichadidae > Anarrhichthys > Anarrhichthys ocellatus. The sequence continues at coordinate 382,914 of NW_022280161.1, read as the reverse complement.
GTGGACATCTTACTTCAGGTAAAATCCTTCCATTGTTTCACATGGTTGTTGATAGTGAAGACAGCATGGAGCATAAAGAGTGGCTCGGTAATCTTTTTCAGAAACAAAACCATTTACAGCACAAACCTTGGTTGAGTATTAAAGTTGTTTTTTTCTTTATAATACACAAAATTCCTGTATTTTTTTAAACCCAACAACACACTAGGACAGCTTTTAGCTCATTTGAAGGGCTCCATGTCAAACCAGTAGCTGATCTTTTCTCTGTTATCGAAGACAAAAATGACTGATGGTTTAAGATACGTGCTATTAATGTCATTCACAACTGTAATAGTTTTTGATTATAAATATGTCTTTCTGATTACCTAGGTGATGGTGGACAACCCAGACTTTACTCCATCACAGGTGGGCGGGCTCTTTACCTTTTTGGCTCGCCAGTTGGCCAAACCAGACAACACGCTTTTTGTGAACAGGAAGCTCTTTGATCAGGTAACCTATCAGATCCCCCAAATACCTCCAGTGTTTCATTATAGATTAAATTATTGTGATACTTTCACTCAGATCTGGCTGCTTGTTTAGACAGTGCAGGAAAATCTACTGTATGGGTGCACATGTAACAGGAAAATAATTAAATGAATACATGAAAATGAATTAAAAAAACAATGCCGTGATATGTTCAGATAGTTGAGGCAAAGGGTCTTCTTACTGTTCAAATCAAACACAAGCAGAAAGAACAGTTAGTGGAGGCTCACAGAGATCTTTCTGCAATCACAACATTTTTCACAGCAGCTGGGGTGCTTGATGGTACAGGCACTGGGAGAACTCTGTAGCCAGGCAAATTGTTAGCTACTAGCAGGGTCACTCCCGCTTCGCCCACCTTCAGAACTGGCTGGCATCAATCAATCATTTATTCATTAGTTTTCCAAATGGTATCAAACAACGTGCCGCACATTATGTTCTCTGCAATAACAATTGTTCATAGTGTAATAATAATTCACAGTAGGTATTTTTTATGATCAAACTCTACCTGCTAAATCCATGCAGTATAATTGTATTTTTTCTCAGTATTGTAATAAATCAGATCAATTAAACAAGATGGCCTCCAAATGCTGAGACAGTCAGTTGTCATTCTGTGCTAAATACCACCTCCTAACTGATCTTGCCCCTCGAGATTAATAACTGCAACCCTCAGAGTTTAGACAGACGCCTAAACATGTGGGTGGAAATCTGTCTGTGGCCATTTCATCTGCCTACGTTTCCAATGTGATGGGGGAAAGAACGCAACATATTTACAAGAAATGTAAATGTTTTACATTTTGAAAAAAAATATTCTAATTCAGATTTTGAGTATTGGCCCTTTGAAATTCAATGCTCTTTTTCCAGTCTCAGTGGTTTACATCTTTTTAAGTAATGTGTCTTAACTAATAAAGCAAATCAAACATACAAACTGGCATATTTGTCATGGTTAAAGATTCTCTTCGTTTTCTGCTGAGAATGATGAGAATGATGATTGGCTTGTCATGGCTAGTTGGGTCACACCGGTTCAGGTGGACATTACTGATAACGCTAGTTCAAAATGGAGTCAGTGCACCAGAAGTGTTGCATTTCAGTTTTGTATTTTAATGCATCAAAATAAACCCATTATATATGAAGCTTGTGTAACAATAAACAAAAAGTGAATAGATGACATGTAGACTAGTTCAAAGACATCTGCACAGATACAGAGGTGATTTCAACAACTCTTTAAACTTATCAATTTACCAATTTATCCTTTCTCTCTTTATCAAATGTTTAAATGATTTAATCCTTATTTTAAGACAACCTTTTTTACATAGTATATGATATAAAATAGATTTCCATTGATATTGTTTAATATAGCAATTAATTGTATTCACACCATGACTATTAAATCGTATTTTTGGGTCTCTCAAACAAACCTTTATGCTTATCACAAAGTTACCAACTCAAAACAGAAAGTATTTATCAGAACAGCCAACCTCAGGTTCATCTTTGCTCTTGTCTTCCCAGGTTCTGGAGTTCCTGTGTTGCCCAGACGATGACTCGAGACACACTGAGAGGCAGCAGGTTAGCCGTGTCTCTCTCTCCCTCTCTCTCTCTCTGTCTCTCTTTCTCTCGCTGTCTCAGTCTCTCTTTCTCTCTCTCTCCCTCTGTCTCTTTCTTTTTCTCTCTGTCTCTCTCTCTTTCTCTCTGCCCTTCTCTCTTTCTCTCTCTCTGTCTCTGCCTGCCAAGCACACCTCTTCGTTCAAGTCTGCAGTCTATTTGTGATTTTAGACGATGTCATCATGTCATGTCACTTGTCATTTTTCTGACCTGTTTGTAGGTTTTGCTGGAGCTACTGCAGGTCGGGGGTGTGGTCCAGTTTAATGAAGGAAGGTTGTTGGCTCTGGCAGAGAAGGCCAAGTTGTGAGTATCTGACCATCTTCTACCTTTGCATAGTTTTCATGCATTTTTTTAATAGTCCAATATTTTGAGGGTTGTGATCTACATACTTGGTCCAACTTATGCAAACTGTAGCTCCCACATTCCCTGGATGGTGCTTCACAAAAGTGAAAACACCTGCTGAGAAAAATATCTCTGTGTTTAGTCTCTACATTCCACTTTCTTTACCAGCTAGTCTCTAACTCTCTCTGCCTGGTGTTTGATGCAGGTAGTGAACAGTAGGTCTATCAGAATTTTCTGGTTGAAAAGAGCTGTCTGTTGATGTTGGAGACAGAGTTGATGAGAGTGCTGAGACTGAAACACACATTTGGTTGTGTTTTGCCATAAAACCAAAACGGGCTGAAAAGCTCCATGGAGATGAAGTGAAGTGCAGAGTTGGTCATAATGTCCTCTGTTTATCACTATGAGAGACACCTTTTACATTACACATAGTTATTTGAACCATAGTTAATATCAAATATTGATGATTAGTGCAGTTTGAACATCACTATATTTATATGTAACTTATTAGTCATAATTCACTATTATCATCATTATTATTGTTATTATTACATTTTGTGGCCTACATGTCTTTGTGTCTCCCTGTCTTGCCCTCCAGCTACCAAATCTGTGAATTTCTTTATGAGAAGAAACATTTATATGACAGGATCATTGACTGCTACCTGCGAGACCCCCTCAGAAAGGTAAAATAGTAATGCATTTCAGATTTATCTATACTATACATGTATTTGGTTGATATTTGTTGAATTTCAATGTGTGCGTTCTTTGCATGTATACAATCAACGGACCCATCGGCTATCAGTCTTTTCTGCGTCGCTGGTTGTTTACGGTCTGATTAACAACTTGAGATGTGAGACTGGAGTTGGAGTTCAGGGACGATGTGCATGACAAGGTTGTTTCACAAGGAGCCAGTTTACAAGCTCATTGAAAACCCATAAAAATCGAACTCACTGTCAGATGATAGATGGTGGATTCCCAGATTGCATTTCAGCCAATGCCTTCTGCCTCTTTTACCCTCCACACGCACTGTTTGCCTGCATTCAACCAAAGCCTGCTCAAAGGTGATTGGTCAATACTACTCAAACTCAAACAGAAACCCGTTGCCTACAGATTCTGCATATGAATGCAATATCTGTTTGTAGAGATTAGCATGTATGTTGATTTCTGTGTGTGTATGTGTGTGTTTTTTGTTAGTGAGTTATGATTGGCGGGCTTACCAAAAAAAGAGGCGGACTGCTGGTGAAAACTCCATCTCAGCTGTAATAGGTAGCCTGGCTGTGTGGGGCTGACTGTTTTTCTTTACCTTTGAGTATCGAGGAATGTAGAAGACCTTTGTCAATATTTGAGTTCTGTTGACTATTGTTATGTAATTGCGGAATCAAATAAAGCATTTAAAGTGTGTGTGTGTGTGTGTGTGTGTGTGTGTGTTTCAGGGGGAGATCTTCAGCTACATCCACAACCTGCTGGCCATGCCCGGCTACAGCCCTGAGGAGAAACAAATGGTCAGGGACAAAGTACTTCAACACATAAAGGTCAGAGCAAACTCGCATAGACATATAAATACCAGAATTCCTTCATTTCTGGACAAGTCACTGTGGTAGCCGGCTAAGCACTGTAGGAAGACGGTCCTTTTCCACAGTCGTGTCCTCCAGCTCTTCCTGAGGGATCCAGAGGAACCCTGAGGATAGATGGGATATGTAGTCAAGCATGTGTCTGTAAGTGATTGTGTTTGCATTTTCATACGAACCCTCCAAAATATGTTCACAGGAGCTGGTGACCCTTGACCCCAGCAAGTCGGCTGACCTAGTGGTGTTTCACTTTGCTAAAGAGGTGCAACAAATCATCTGTGAGCTTCAGGTAAGGTCCAAATAAATGGTAATGTTATTATATCTATTTTATCTGGTAAAATTAGTACTGACAGTCTGGCTACATGCATATACTACCAACTACAAACTAGTACAGAAATACAAACGGCACATTTCTGCTCTAAAATTGCTGAAGATGATTTTTTACTTTAACTGGAATTAATTTAATGATTGTCACAAAGGTCTATAAACCTTGACAAAATAGGAAAGGGAAGCTCTTAGGTACAAAAAGTGTGAAATGAAATTAGCTGGATGCTGTCTGAGGAAGAGCATCTAGCTTGAAATGTTTGAGATAGTGATAGAGATTGACTTCTCCATGAGTGTATTACTAGATGGAGTTGTGAGAAACGGACAGGAGTACCAGCACTGGAGCTAAAGAATGTACTGCGGACGGGGGCAGCAGCCAAATGTATTGTAGACACCTAAAAGAATCAATATAGGTTCATGTGTACGCTATATTTAGAATATTTCCACAGCTTTATCTTACTGTCTGACAGCCTTTTCTGACAGAGAACTTAACTGAAAGGGAAACTTATCTTTGCTCTCTTCAAAGCCACTCGTACTGTAAAACAGTGTAGATGAGTTTCCCTTTCAGTTCAGTTCCCCTTCAGAAAATGTTCTAAATATGCACACCATTACAATTAATGCAGGAGAATTTGCACACCCACCTTTGTAGGCTGTAATAGTCCCAACTAAACACTGTGACAGCTTGGTGATATGGGCTACCCACTGAAATAATTCTCTCTCTGGAATCAATTTAATTAATTTCAACTCAATTCAAAGGGGCTTTATTGGTATGGAAAACATATGTTAACGTTACCAAAGCAATTGTGAAATAAAGACAAAATGTGTGTAACTTATAATGTATAAATACAAATAAGGTGATAAAGACATATACAAATATATATATATACAGATAAGCACAGATCTCTCTGTCTCTGTCTCTGTCTCTCTTGCTCTCTCTAGGATGACCAGCTACTTTTCCAGTTCCTCAGCTGCCTCCTGGAGCCACGGTACAGTGATAACTCTACGACTTCACTCCTCAATTCTTCTAAATTTGCCTCCACTCCTCCCTCCTTTTCTCCTCCTTTTCTTCCTTCTCACTTCTTGTCTACTCCGTTATTCAGGGAAGGCCATCATTCAGGGACCATCCTACCTCAGGAACGGGACCTCCATGAGCTTCTGCTGGACTTACTGTGCCGTTTTGGCCCCAATCAGCTCCTGAGCTTCCTCCAGACCTCCCAGCACTATAGACTGGAGGAGGCCATACAAGTAGAATCTTCTATACTTTGATTATGTTCATTGCATGTGTTTTTGTACAAGAGTTAAAAACCATGAGTCCATGTTGTAGGAACAGCAGGAGTAGTAGTTTACCACGTGACAGGAATGATGCAGTGATCACACTAAACCAAGATGTGAACATGGCAATCATTACGCCTGCTAAACATAAGCAAGTTAGCATTTAGCTCAAAACACAGCTGTGAGCAGCCTCACAGAGCTGCTGGCTTGGCTGTTTTGATTTGAAGTTCAGCATTGGTTTTCACCGTCGCAAAACTACGGTAGATGGATGTATTAGTGATCAGGAAGTATTGTACCTTGTATTCTCCACGGTATCTGTTTACATTCTTTCATTCACTTTGAGTTAGTGACAGTGGGAAGGTCTGCCTTGTATCACTAGACTATTCTGTAGTACAGGTAAAGAACAGGGGACACAGCCACTGATATGCTGTGGAACCAGCACATAAATAAAAAGATCAAGAGATTCTTAGTTACAGGTAGAACGTGACCAAAAACTGGACTAAAAAATGGATTACAATTTGGTAGAAAATGCACTCTTTGATTGTCACGCTTGATGTGTGTTTACATTCCGTATTAGCAGGAGTTTCAATACTCTTATCATGTATTATAGTACATTTGATTTTATCTTTAGCTCCTGAAGTCAAGTACTCTACCAGTTTGACATGCAGTAAGTCCAAGAAACCTTAACGAGATAGTGTGGATTAATTGAAGTGGGGTTGAAAGAGGTTCTTCTCCATAGTCTGTGTCGATGACTCTCAGCACACCCCCAGTTTGGAGTAACAGGCGCAAAGCAATGCAGTGCTGTGGACATCAAACAACAAGCAGCAGCTAATTGTATTTTAGACACCTAAAAGAAAGGCTCACCTAAAAAATAATCTGTCACTATATTTAGAATATTTTCCAAATGGGAGCTGAACTGAAAGTGAAACTTCTCTGTTTTTGTCAATGGAGTAATTTGGCTTTAAAGAGAGCAAAGTTCCCCATCAGAAAGGGCTGTCTGACGGCAAGATAAAGCAGTGAAAATATTCTAAATATAGGATATAGATTATTTTAGGTTAGTGCACATAAGCATGTCCCACTGGCTAGCTTACAGCTGTCACTCATCTGCATCATACTGCATTAGGTAATTATTTTATTATGTACTGTGGTACTGTGTACTGTGGTTATACACTATCAGATGGGACAAGCTTACCTACACCTGTGAGTCTGAACGAATATGTCTCTCTGTCTTTCTGCCCGTGTCTTTCTCTCTAGATAACACAGAAGTACCACCGCAACGAGGCTACAGCCTATCTGCTGGAGAAGAAAGGAGATGTTCATGGAGCTTTTACTGTCTTGTTAGAGGTAGCTACAAAACACCCACAGAGTAATCATTTACTAGATTAATTAATGACCTAATAATTATTAATTTACCAATTTGACACATGAATACATGGACTCTAAAGTAGTAGTCACTATTATATGTCTACATATATCAGTGTGCATATGGTGTTGTGGAGTTGGAGTATAGTTCCAGTAGCACAAACTGTATGTAAACACAGCAAGTACATGTACTTACTTTCCACCGCTGATGTTTTATGTATGTTATTGTCACTTTCACTGTCATTGACAGACATTGAAGGAAAAACTAAGTCTCCTCACTGCTGAGAGTGACAGAGGAGCTGATGGAGGAGAAGGAAGACAGGATGAAGAGGAGAGAGATAGTGAATCAAAACTGACGGGAGTGAAGGATTCGCTGAATGACATCATTGTCTTGTGTCATCGAAACTCTGACAGCCTTTACCAGCAACAAAGAGAGGTAGTAGTGTCAGTGAGTGTGGTGGTTGACGTGTGTGTGTGGGGGGGTTGTGTTGACAATGTCTCCTCATTTATTACTTTTTTTCCTCACAGGCTCTGTGGTTTCCACTTCTGGAGACCATGATGGCTTCTCAAAAACTAGTTAAGGGGCTCAATGATGAACACACATTTGAGGGTAAACACACACACACATACTGTATGAACAAGGATGTCTCAAGTTCTTTGGCTCTGATCTGGACCTAAGTCCTTCACCGTTTTTGGTGTCATTAAAACTACTGACAGAGCTTTGCGTTTACAGTAGCTCTGAAATGCAATACACCACCTCACTTTGTTTTTCACTGCCACATTCAAATCAAATCACAACAGAGAAAACCATTAATTCAGTTATTAAATACAAAAAAGCTAAATTGTTTTCCTTTTATCATAATCAAGTACGACACAGTAAATGCATACACAAAGAGTAAACATATTACAATGTATATTGTATTCAGGTGATTTCTTTGTTTGACAGAAGTGAAAGAGAAATGAGTTTCTGGAAACAATTATTTCCTTATGATCTTATATGATACCATTGTGCTTGTGTAGCCATTGAGTACCTAAAACAGTAATGACAGTGATGCTGATAATCATGCTAATCAGGTTTGTGTATGTCTCAGTGCTGAAGGAGCTGACAATGAAGGTTCTCAACTGCATGAGCACCTTTATTTCTCTACCTGCCATCATCCAACGAATACTGAAGGTGTGTATGTGTGTTTTGTGTGGTGTTTCTTAGTCTTCCCTACTTAAAAGGGATTATTTTTTGAAATTTGTTTTATTGGTTTATTTGTTAGGGACAGTGCACATTAATAAAACATTCCTGTAAGTGTGCCAGAGTTAGCCAAGAGGCTATTTTTCATATGTAGTCCCTGGACAGATGTTACAAAGTCACCCTAAAAACAGAACATACGTTTAAAATGACAAAGTTATGCATTATTTACCCTTTACAAAGCATACAGAAACAATAAAAGAAGAGATAATATAAGTAGAAACATAATTTAGGACCCTTGTACTACATTGTCAAAGTACTATTAAGACAGGTAACACAGAGGCTCATAAAACACACACAAAGCAAATAAATGAGGGTTAATTATGTTAAATAGAAACATGGACGAAAGACAAGATTATGTTGCATTGTTAGACACTAAAACATACATGTCAGAAGCACAAAACTAAAGCATGCAGAGTATGTAAAATATATAAGTCAGTCTGACACAGCAAATCAACACTAAAAGACATGCATGCAGGTAGATTAGGATCAACTGGCAATTTCAAGACAGACAGACAGACAAGTGATGGACAGACAGGCCGAGGGAAGTTGAGCATGGACAGATTGAGGACAGTAAGGTGCAGTTACGTTCTAGTGCTGAAAGAGCTGGGCACTAATTAACCATTTCTTTAAATGAGCTTTAAATGAACTATATGTGTCCAGTTCTCTAATGGTCACTGGGATGGAGCTCCATTCTAGTGCAGCTTTTGCAGAAAATGCAGACTGACTGAAAGCACTTATCCTGAGTGGGATAATGCAATCCTCTCTTGCTGCACCTCTTGTCAGCCAATATGCAGTTGTTCTTTTGGTAACAAACTGTTTGAGCGGAGGTTAAGTCATACAGTATATAATCTTGAAACAGACATTCACATATTTAATCAGGTTTAACAAGTTCTATTTTATTAATATTGGGCAATGATGAGAAAGAACTGTTTGTTTTGTTATGACTGCAGTGGTTTTAGAGTAGTAGTGCTAGCCTGTGACCAGGTTGTTAAACAGTAAGTGATTTGCGAAACAACCATAGAGAGCATGTACTGTATATCTTAGCTGCGTCTGTTGACATGTAATCTTGTATGAACCTGAAATTTGAAAGATTAAATTTGACCCTGTCACCTGAGACTTGAAGGATAGGATAGAGGTTTCTAGGTTTGAACCCTAACAAGTGTTGAGTGTGTGTTACTTAACTATGAAGAGAAACCAAAGAGTTGTGATTTAATTAAAGGATGATATGTACTTTTATGCTGTATATTGTGTACTAGTGGCATGTGACGCTGTTTGCATTCGTGTGCCTGACAGGACCCAGTCTATGGGAAAGGAAAGCTGGCAGAGATCCAAGGCCTCATTCTGGGCATGCTGGACACTTTTAACTATGAACAGGTAAAGCGCTGTGTAAATAATATAATAATGATAAATAAACAACAGAGCAGCGCCTGAACCACAATTAAAATATTAAGGCTGTAAACTGTGCCAATCCCTCACGGATTGAAATGTTCTGTCAATATGCAAATCCTAAACAACAACTCCATCTCAGCTATTAATATTTTCAGATGCTATTTGTGGTTGACATGGAAAGTAATTCAGATTGGCCTTAAATAATGCTGTCTTTTCTGTTTAAGACTTTACTTGAAACAACCACCAGTCTTTTGAACCATGACCTCCACTGGTCCCTCGCTCACCTGCGCGCTGCTGTTACAAGAGGACTCCACCCACGACAAGACTACTGTAACATCTGCCTCCAGCAGTACAAGAGGAGGCAGGACTCAGCTGAGGAGATCATTGTGTTCAGGTAACACACACTGGAGGTGTTTAATGCCTCGGCAACAGTTTACAAAACGTAGCTCACAAGTTGATCATGACTCTCTGTCTGCATACATGTGGCTTCACGCCGTTCAGTGTCTGATGGGGGCTGTATAGTCAACATAACATGACAAACTGGGCAAAGCACATGTAACTTTGCCTCCCTGTTTCTCTCCACATGAGGTGGAAGACAAAAATCATGCAACTGTATGACCCTCGACCTGAAAGAACTCCTTAAGTTCTTGGGAACAAGACAAAAATCCCAGTACTTGACTGAACAAAGAAGTCTTCAACCAATGCTGGATTATTAGTATCTTGTGGAGGTTTCTTGCTTCATCCTTCTGATCCTTGGGCCTAGTAGGCCTTGAAGGTTGAGGACCAAACCATGCCAACCAAAGCATCTAACACTGAGGAATATGTCACCATGGCTCAAGTGCGTGAATTGTTGGACCAGCAAAAAGACTTCTACAGAACTTTGCTTGAACAACAGGAAAAAAGCTTCCAAATGTGAACAGATCATAGTTGATTCTTCAAACAGGAGGATTAATGATCTGTCGACACAGGCCTGTGATCTCAAGGTGAGTCTAGAAATGACTCAAAATAAAATGTCATGTAAAACACAATTTGCAAAAGGCAAGACAGACTATCCGGAGGGCCAGTCCACACGCCATAATATTGTTGTAGATGGCATTAAAGAGTCTGGAAAAGTAAATCTCACTGAATGTGAAGAAAATGTGAGAAAACTATTTTCAGATGATCATGTTGTAGTTTTTCACTGAATAGAGTTGGATAGGGCTCATAGGGCTGGGAAGCATATGGCATCTTCACAAAAGCCCCGACCCATTGTGGTCAGATTTCTACGGCTGAAGGACAAACTTTCTGTTCTAAATAAAGCTAACAATTTGAAGGGCTCAGATATCTTAAATCAATGAGGACTACCCTGAATCCATCCGCCAAAACAAGACAAGAACTACTCCCAGCATTGAAGGCAGCTGGAGAGAGAGGTGACATTGTCCACCCACCTTCCCAAAACCCCCAACAACAAAGAGGCCGACGCTAAGAGTCTGAATCCTTAGTCTTCAATATCAGGAATGTATTAAGTACTTTTGATTTTTTTTTTTTTTTTACCGTGCATCTCAATACATTATTCTTTACGTGCACTAATGTCTACAACAAATGTGACTTTGAAGGCCAGACCTTTAAGCTTTTTAATCCTTCTACCATTGACTCTTATCATTTAGATTTTTTTCATCGCTTGTTGTCTCTAACCTCTGTAGTTTTTATGATGAAATCCAGTTTAATGACTTATGTGTTTCTTTGCCTCCTAATATATTCTCTACTTTTCATCTGAATATAAGAAGTCTTTCTAGCAACTATGACAAATTCATTCATTATTTATTTTTACTCAATCATGATTTTTAAGTTATTAAAATAAGTTATTGCCTTATCAGAAACATGGCTCACTGAGGACTCTAGAGAAATCTTTAAAATACCAAAATACAATACAGTTCACTATGTAAGAGAGAATAGATCTGGAGGTGGAGTATCTCTGTTTATTCATGGTGACTATGAATTTAAAATTAGCGACGATCTTACTTTGAAGTCAGACAGGGATGAGGTGGAATCTGTTGGTTTGTTTTAGAGCTCTCTGGTTGAATTGTTGGTGCTATTTATCACCCACCTGACCATTGTTGGTGCTATTTATCGCCCACCTAACTCTGTCATCAAAGATTTGATTGAAAGTCTGTTCAGTTCTCTTGACCTGATAAACAATGAGGATAAACTTTGTTGCATTTTAGAACTTAGGTTCATTGATGACTAAATTACCTGTAGGTGTGAATGTGACTGTGAATATCTGTCTGTCTCTATGTGCCAGCCCTGGGATTGGCTCCTGCCCCCTGAATAAGATAAACAGTTACGGGTCGTGGAAAGGAATGAATATTTACAGGTGCTAAGGTGTGAATGTGTTTGTCTTTTCAGCTGTGGCCACCTGTACCACCACCAGTGCCTGCAGCAGAAGGACTCTGGGTGGGGTTTTACTTCAGAGCTGCAACAGCGGTGGAGCTGCTACAAGTGTTCCTCAAGCCAAGGAGGAAGGGGCGGGCCTTCCACCGAACCAAAAAGAGGCCGCGGTACATCCCTGGCACAGGTGTGTGTTTGTGCTTGCAAGAAAATAAAGATTTGGATAGACATGAGGGAATACATATTAGATTAAAGGATAAGTCTGTTATTTTACATTTAATTTGCTGCCATAAAATCCTGTGAAAAGATCCAAACCAACAATACTTTCTGACTTCCCTACCATTTCTGTCCCATTGGTTCCTACTGAAGACGTTAAGCTTAACAAACAATTCACATTTTGGCCATGTTTTCCTGCAGGTACAAAGCCAGCACTAGGGAAAATTAAATTTTGATTTTAATTTTCAGTAAACACTTGTGAGGACATTTTTTTTTTTTTTTGTTTTACTGGGAGCAGATTTGCAAACCTGTACTCGCCCTGCACCAGCCAATATCAACACAAATCCATCTGTAAGCTGCAATTATCTCTCAATCAATTCTGGACCCAACCACACCTGTTGATCGAAGACCTGACCTGACCTGTACTTAAATATAGGCTCAGAGATGCTGCTGTGCAGTGAAGGGAAACGTACAGGGAACTGACTATTGTCGGTGTGCAGAATAACCAGGGGAAATATATAATACATATGAATAAAAACCCACTGATAATGCAGGTTGCAAAGACAAAAACACTCCATGTTTTCAGTGGATTATGTTCACTTGATGACAGATGATCTCACTCGGACCTCACCAAAGTCTTGCTCACTTTACTCACAGCTGGCCCAGCTTTGACACCCATTAATTAATTGTTGAAGTCTTAAGACACTGGATTTAATGGTAACTGATCTTGTGCCTTTTTCTAAACACTAACAAGCAAATCTCAAAACTCCATTTTACATTAGTTTTTTTTTTTAAATAAAACTGTTTATTTATAGCTGTTTATTTATAATTATAATTTGTATTTATAAATTTAGACTGATATTTAGGAAATGGACTTTCCATTCCATTCTCCAAACCGCTTATCCTATTTAGGGTCGCGGGGCGCTGGAGCCGATCACAGCTGACATTGGGCGAAGGCAGGGTACACCCTGGACAGGTCGCCAGTTTATCGCAGGGAAATAGACTTGTTTATGTGTATTGGACTTTAAAGACATAAATGAGTGTTTTCAAATATGCAGAGGAGGAGAAGACCACAGAGTAGAAAGGTATTAATTTATTAGTTGTTTGCACAACTCTAACCAACTGATATTCCAGTAGCCGTCACAATAATATACATCAACTGCCCATTGATAGCATATTTGGGGCAATGCATATTAATATTTGGAATGTCCAAATCACAGCTCTTTCAGGTTGTTACTCCAGCGTCCCTCTATTTTACCCTCTGTCATGTTCCAACGGCGAGGTTCTCCAACAGCACCAGAACAGCTGTCATTATACACAACCATTACCCATGGCTGTGGCTATTTATAGCACCCACAACTCTTGTTCACTTACATAGCTATGAACCATCATTGCAGTGTCGTGCAATATCTCTGTCATAATTATTAATCAATGATTAATGTATAGAGCTTACTGTATATTGCAATATACTTTACAATGTGCCTCACAATTCAGGAAAAAAAAAAGATCGACTCTGAAATAATGGCTCAGATGTAGAAAGAAGATAAATTCATCATTCGTAGATATTTAAAAATGTAGTTTATAAATGAGCCTTCAGTTGTTTCACAGCTAAGGGAGCAGTGATGTAGGGGGCCGAGAGGATAAGGCTTCATCACCACACCTCTGATCTGTATCCACTTCTCCCAGCTCTATTGCATGTAGTGCTACATGCAGCTGGAGATGCACATGCAGTTTGCTTTCACAAGACTTTGGACCTCGTGTGATCATTGTGCCATTGAAGATAAGCCCCTAGTCACATAGTTAACCATTTTGCAAGCTTTCCTATGAGGTGGCTTGGAAGTTCGTTACATGAAGTGACCTCAGGCCACATCAGCTGTAAAATGCCTGTTGTAACATGTGTCAGCTGATTCGTTTCATACCAGTTGGTGTTTGCTTTTAATCTAAGCACAGTCTTCCAGTAGCTAACAATCTTGACGCAGCACTGTGCTCCTCTCTTGGTCTTAGACTCGTGTAACATCAGTGTCTCATGATGCAGGAGCAGAGGCTCACAGGAAGAAGGTAAGGTTTTATTCCACAAAGTATACAAATGACACCACAGTCAAGACAGCTGGTCCATCTTCGCCATCTTCCACAATACACAACATTCTTAACCCCAGTGAAAACAACTCCAGATCCTTCACAGTTGACAAATGCAGCTCTATTTTTTCTTTCTTCCAAACAAAAAATGACACCATCTACAGTAACCTGGACCTGCTGGAGATTATTATGTTTTGTTGTTTTCACTCAGGCTTTCTGTCTTACAACTTGAAAAGTTAACTACTGTTTATTACAACCTTATTTCCAGAAAGTGGAAATAATGGAAAAACCAGTTAAACATTTATACCATAGAATGCAATATAAAGTCCTAGGAAAATAGGATCCAAGTGGTAATAAAGTGGAATTCGCCTTTAAGATTCATTTAAAACATGCCCAGCCACAGTACATAGAGTTTGATAGCAGCATTCTAATCTGGTTATTGTCAGGTGGGTGAGTACAAGTCAAGGGAAAGAACCCAAATGCAAACAATCCAGGGCTGAAAAAGTGAAGCTACAAAAGCTTCATGGCGTGGATAGCGAGTCTAAATAATGGTAACTGAGAATTCCCTGGGTGACCAGCAATGGCAATACAGGCAGGAGCAGACTCCAGGGTGCAGGGTTCAGAAGACTGGAAAGCAAAGGGACAAAGCAACAATGACAATGTGGCAAAAAGCAAGTGGAAATGAGCTAGTATACATTCTGTGGGGGTAATTGAGAAATAAGGAGCAGGTGGATGTGGGAGTCAGGTGACTGAGACTGGTGGGTAGGTCAAAGGGCATCTGGTTGATAGTTGGAGCTTGAAAATGCAAGGGCCTGGAGGAGGTGGGTCTATGGCTGGAAGGAAGGACGGAGAGGCAGAGTATTTACTTAGAACCAAATATGAGCCCAATCAATTGATATTCACTACTGTAGTGTATTACTGATATTGTCCACCCTTTAAAAAACACCAAACTTGAGGCACAGGGAGACACTTTTGCATGTCCATCTCGTAATAAAACTTGTATTTCTGCTACTCTTATGCTGCATTGGTTAAATGTGATTGCACTATCTATGCCATGCGATTA
Source organism: Anarrhichthys ocellatus (assembly GCF_004355925.1). Classification (NCBI taxonomy): domain Eukaryota; kingdom Metazoa; phylum Chordata; class Actinopteri; order Perciformes; family Anarhichadidae; genus Anarrhichthys; species Anarrhichthys ocellatus. The sequence continues at coordinate 367,577 of NW_022280161.1, read as the reverse complement.
CAGCTTAATATTTATGCTTTGCCAATATTATTCTGGTTCTTTGCTGCGGCCCAGGTGTTTGTTGATGCAACGTTGGACCTTCAGCAGGAGCAGTCTTGGGATCAGCTACGGTGTTTATACCGTGGACCATCCAGGGTAGGGACTCTGTCTGTGACAGTTGAAGAACCACCTTGACGCATAATTAGCCACATAACAGATATCTTTAACAATTTTTTAGGTATATGATGTAGATGGTACACAGCACAGTCACATTTGAAGAGATAGTTATACTTTTTCTGCCATACCAGTGACTCATGACCCACATGTATGAAGGTAATATGTGGAATGGTAAATAGACTGTACTTGTTTAGCGCTTTTCTAGTCTTTCCGACCACTCAAAGCGCTTTCTACTACTACTTGTAATTATTCACACAAAGAGTGGTGATGAATACAATACGAATGAATGTATATGGTATATGAAATGTAATCAATATATACTGTATTAATGAAAGATTATACCTAATGTTGCAGATCAGCATGGAAACAAGGATAAGGTTACCGAATTGGATCTGCAGTCAGTCGGTTTCTCCAGCAGCAGGCAAAGTCTTCTTTCAGGATCTCAGGGACAGTTTTCCTTCGCAGAATATCAACAGCGGAGATAATGACCTTCATATCATTGGGATGTGTGGAGAAGATAGCTGACAACAGCCCTGTCAGCTCCCTGACAGATGTGTCAGTCAAAGTTACATTTTCAGTGCTTTGCCATTCTAACATGTTTGGCCATAAAGTCCCCAATCAGAATAGTGTCTGGCTTATCAGGCATGGAGTTCGCAATGTTTTGGCCCTCAGCCGAGCAGTAGTTTTGAGGCTATTTGACGGATTTCGGTTAGCCTTAATGATAGTGGTATGATTAGCTTCCGCGAGTTCAACATGGTTGGTGTAATCAGACATTTCATTCAGAGTTAGTGGGCCTCTTCTATTTGATTTTCTGCCGGATTTGGTTCTGTTGCAGACGACATCAGACCAAATCCCGGCTTGAGTTCATGCTTGCGGTCCTGTGTCAGTAAGAACCCATTAACATCAGCCAGATCTGTAACAGGATGCTCTACAATTTATGTAACGTTAATCCTGTGTAGAAGTCTGACCATTAGCATTTGTTAGCTTGGCACATTATACTGCTACAGAGTCAATGAATTGCTGACTATTTAATGCAGTGTTGAATCTTCTTCTCAAGCTGTATTGTCCTCCGGTTCAGCAAACGCACTGGATGCCATCCGTCTCTTACCAGGTTCAATTTCCCCCGGTTTAACCGGTCAGTTCAGTTGGTAAAATGTGAATTAAAAGTTAAAACTCTGTTTACAATCGAAGAAGTGAATCCTCACTCTGTTATATTAAATGCTTTTCATTCGTCTGGGAAATGGTATTTTTGACCAGTTATATGGGCACCCTTTAGGAAGTCACAGCACTGTCACAGAGGTGTGGGAGACTCTGAGGATTGACATGTGCATGGGCCAGCAGTGTGTCAATGGGTATGAATGATTCGATAGTCCTGATGGGGCAGGTGGCACCGTGCATGGTAGCCCCTGCTATCAGTGTATGTGTATAGCGTTGGGTGTGAATGGGTGAATGATGACATAAAGTGTTAAAGCACTTGAGTGGTCGGAAGACTAGAAAAGCGCTGTACAAGTATAAGTCTATTTACCATGTGTGCACGTTTTTTTTAATAATGCCATACAAAACAAAATTTACACAGGAATATCAACAACATAGATGACAGATGATATTAACACCCGAGTTTTTGTCTAGCTTGCAAACAGGCACTGCTTGTGCACTGAACAACCCTACAGCAACACAATACACATCTTAAGCAGTATTATGCATGCCGATAGCATTATGCCAACCTGATCAATTAGAACATTGATATTGGTTTGAAAACTGCAAAACAACCCATTTCTTCTCAGTTTTATGGTTAAATTACTTGAATCCAGAGTCATAACCTGGAAACACAGATAGTAGTTTTTTAACCATGAATCAGGTCTGGAAACTGCAAAACCACACCCGGTTTTATCATTCGCTGCACTCTACATAGATAGAAGATATATCTATAGTGTGTGTGCGTGCACATCTGAGGGAGACAAATAGAGGTGATGCATAACATTTTCTAATAGTTTTTCTCTCTCTCTCTTTCCTCCAGTTGTCCATCCTGTCAGAACTCTCCCACTGCCATAGCAGTGACAAGACAGGCCTTCTATTCCCAGCCCAACCCGGAACAGATCATTTCCAACTTAAACTCTCTCCTCCACCTTTATTGGAAGAGTGATACCATGACTGGTTGTGAATTGATGTTTTCTTCATCTTTCCAGACTTGAGTCAAGTGGGATTGGTTTAGTCAGGAGATATTCTTCTGATGTCCCTTGCATTCTACATCCGTGTGGGTTGTAGTTTTCCATTGTTCTTTTGTTAGGAGACAAAATTATATTGTATAACGTCTTTCCAAAATGTTTTATTTCAAAACAAATGTCACTAATAATTCTGCTGAATGTAGCTTTAATTTTATCCATTGTTTATGTACTACAGCTGGCTGAAACGTATTGCTTGGTTTGCTTGTTGGTGCTGGGAGGTCAAAAAGTGAATCCTAACATAACTGTTAAGAATGTTGTGACATTTATTTTGGTGAGGGAAATGATACTGACTGTTTGAACCAGTAAAAAAAAAAAAAAGAAAAGATACTGACTTCTCTTATTTCACAACGTTAATATAAAACACACTTCTTTCGTGTGAAATGCGATGACATCACATTTACCTTGTCAGCTTCGTATTGGTAAATTACCTTTGTTGACTGAATCCAAAAGTGCACTAATTTTGATGGTGAATGCAGCAGAATTTAAATTTTGTTATTGGATGTTTCTTAATGTTGTGGTTAATTGCTCTTCTTCAGTCCACTGGCATGTACCTTTTGACTTTTTAGCAAAGAACCAGATATTTTATGACACAGTTGTTCATCTTAAGAACTGATGATTTAGAGTTTAATGTTCACATGATTCAGCGTTTCAACAGCCACTATGAGATCATGAACGGTACCTTAACTTCCTGGATGCCTGTCAAAAGTCCTCCCTTTTCAGTCTCTATGGCTGTGGAGTAGTCGAGGCAGATGATGAGTGGCCCTGAGTCCGTGGAGCAGTCGAGGCAGAAGATGAGGGGCCCTGAGTCCGCGAAGCAATAGAGGCAGAAGATGAAGGGCCCTGAGCCTGAACCAGTAGAGGCAGAAGATGAGGGGCCCTGAGCCCGTGGAAGTTTAATCAACTTCCCAGAACCAACACTTGAATAAACTTTATCATAATCATTAGGTTCTAACAATTGTAAAATGCATAAATGGACCAATCCGGATTTATTTTACTTGCTCCATTGAAGTGAAAGAGACCGAGAACGAGGCTGGACCGAGGCCTTGAAGGCGTGGTTAAAGGAAACCCTTGCTTTATGGGCCCCATGGATGTGGAAGATCGCCGGAAGAACCGTATCATTTAATACTCGGAAGTCTTTCATAGTAATGAATGGGGCCCTGCCTCCTACACTGCATCCAGTGATCTTTATACATCCATGTGTTACACTGGTTACAGAAAATGTGGGCTAGTGGCCAGCAGCAGCACTGGGTCCCTGCTCCCCACCGCCACAGCCGGGAGGAGAGCAGACGGCTGCTTGAGAGCTAGGAGCTGGCCCTTTGTCTCCTCCCAGCGAAGAGGTCTCCCAGGGGTCGGGAGTGAGACGGATGGACCGTGGGGTATAATTCTTGTCTAATTTGTGCTCTGTTAAATATTAAATTCATAATATTCAGTGCCCCATAACACTATTTCCCATGCTACTGTAGCTTTTGTGTTTGTCAAGGATTTCGTCGTACGTAAGTGGGCGTGGTTTCATCTCTCAGCTCCTGTGGGGAGTTGAATGGGTCAAACAAACACAAGAGGCTGCTTTTCATGTTTCGTGCAAAACTTTAAGTAAACATTGACCTTTTGTTTAGTTGCTGACCTCGGGAGTCGTTAGTCAGTCAAGTTAACATCAACCACGCTAAACCTAATTAAGTTGTTCCAGTGAAGACGAAAGTTTATTTTGAAAAGACACTATACATTTAGTGAGTGGAAACTGACACACCTTACCTGATTAAACTGGCAGTAAACTGGCACTAGAGGGTAGAGCCTCATAGTTTGAAACTTAGAGACACTGAGAAAGCATTGGTATTTGACGAGTTAGGAGTGAGAATGTGTTGGTTTCTTGCACATAACCCATCTTAAAAACTGAAAGCAGCCATTTCCACCATACTCTGCCTTCTTTTTCATGAAGTTTCAACACTCTTTCAGCACTATTTGTACTAAAAGAAGAGACAACCGTCATCTTAACTTCATGCATGACATTAGCAGTCAATGACTAGATTAGACTCTATGGCTTTTCTTGCAATTTACTTAAATTGAATTGTAGCTTTTAATATTTCCCCCATCCCCTGAAATCGGTCAGCTAATCATTCTGTCTCTTTTGGGAAAATCCAAAAAATGTAGTTCCTTTTTTCCACCTCGACCTGTACGCTCTAAGCAGTGAGTTGTTAAAAGTGGTCTGAAAAGTCCAGGGCTGTTTGTAAACATTTGGGGCTGTAGCTTCGTACACGCAGTCTTGTGATACACACTTGTGTCAGTCCAAAAGGCAGGTCGGTCCACCTGGAAAGTGCCCGGTATGTCAGATGGCCAGTTCAGCCCCGAGTTCAATTGTCAGACCTCCCTACCCTTCACCATCTTTAAGTTACTATCTAAATGAATGCTGGGATTATTTATTTTTTATAGCTACATGGTCATGTTTCTTGTGGGAAATTGAAATAAAACAGTTCTACTAAATTAGAACAATTGCACAATTTTTTGATTACCAAATTTTCCTTTTGGTTATTTATTGGACAAATATTTAAGTTTTTTTTATTTTCTATTCTTATGTTATAATTTCAAGTTTCAAGTCTTTATTTGTCAACAGCAACAATTATAGTGGAGCCAATACATTGCCAGATATACTATGGCCCAGTTAATCCTATGTTCACCAAAATGGGCCCACATCTTATGTTGGATATTAATACCTTCTCTACTTTATTAAAATACCTTAATCGAAAGTTAATCGAAATCAATACCAAGGTGTATGATTATATATGAAGAGGAACAAAGGGAAGTAGTATCTTAAAGAAGCAACACATTAGAATACATCGTGGCTCCGGTAGGGGCGCTAGAGCATCGGTAAGCTGTTTACAAGCCGCCAATGAATCCAAAGAGTAAGTAGAAGAAGTTAAACGTGTATCAGCTGAGCTGGCTGATGTGAAAACTATATTTCATTGTACGTGATTTTAGAGCACAACTATAGATTATTGGGATGGAGAATGACATTCTTGTCTCTCTTGAAGATTTAGGGTAAGTTATAAAATACTAAATGTGTCTGCCGCTGTATGAATATGATGTGCGAAAGCTGCCATTCCATTGACCAGCCTTGCCAGTCTTTCTTATTTTAGCCCATTTACGTGACAGGGTAGCTTGCTTTAGCAAAACGGCTAACGTTGACATGCTGTTGTAGCTAACGCTTAGTCTGACGGTTTGTCATCGCTAATGAACGTGCAGTGAACCGTGGCCATCTCTGCGTACGTCCCGGGTATTAATAGACCCACACACTGGTTTTACATGTGCCTGAAGCTGCGTCAGCACAAGCTGTTCCCGTCATGATTGATATGAGGATAGCTCCAACACATTCGTTTCTGTTAACCAGTTCTAGCCCCACTCTCTCTAAAAATACATGATTTATTGTGATTAACCATGTATTATGATTACGCTCAGATATCTTGTAGCCTCTCACAGGTCAGTAAAGGTCTCGAGACAAATCTGTCTCTGCGCAAGTAGGTTTCCCAATAACAGTTAACGACTTGACTAAAGAACCAGTTTTTAAAATGTGGTTTGACTTTAAATGCACTTTGAAAGCGACGTCTCATTGATTAAGTCTTCAGTATGGCTTATCATTATGCTGTACCGATGAGGGAAGCAAATAGGTGTGCCTGTCGGATTACATATGGCTTGATGTGTGTTTTACATGAGCTGTGTGTGTGTTACTGTAGGTACCAAGGCCCTCTGTTGGAGGAAGGAGCTCTGGATCCTGCTGTGAGCAAAGGAGCAGCTTCACCTGAGTTTACTAAGCTTTGTGCATGGATCGTCTCTGAGCTTCGACTCTACTGCAGGCTGGAGGAGAATGTCCATGCCACCAACTGTGAGCCACATTCTATCACCATGAAGTCAAGCTGCTGCTGTATCCCAATTAATAGAACATATTTAATAGTGACAGAAGAGTTGCCCATCAAATGGTTCTACGAGTGTCCATTCATTTTCTTGCTAGCTGAAGGTTGATAATAAAGGCAAAGAAATGAAAAATTTAATATATACACATGTTAAATGACATTATGGTTTTATGGGCAATTAAGCAAGTCATGTTGGATTACTAAGATGTTAACCAATGGTAGAAGTTGCAAATTCAGTAGTAAAGATTCTGTTTGAGGTCTGCCAAGTTGCTGCTAACACATCTATTGTAACTATATTTGAGATTTAACCTGACTATTTTTCTGCCTTGTGACATCATGTTTGGTGTGTGTGTGTGTGTGTGTGTGTGTGTGTGTGTGTGTGTGTGTGTGTCCCCTTCTACCCCTCCCAGGTCCGAGCGAGGCAGAGGCCTTCCAGCTGGAGATGAGCGGCCTGCTGTCAGAGCTCGCCTGTCCTTACTCTGTCCTCACCAGCGGAGACATCACCCAGAGGCTCCTCAACAGGACCGACTGTCTGCTGCTCCTCAGTATGATAACAGCACTTTGCAGCTTTTCAATTCAAAATTATTTTTATTGAAGAAAAAGCATTGGTCCAATAACCCGTGAGGTTAAAGACTTTTGCACTTTAAGTGGACTGTTGTAGGACACCCACCTGTGATTAAGTGTTGCATAGTCATACAGTGTTTCCTCTAGGTTGACTGCTAACTCGATTACACCACACCATATTCCATTCCCAAATTTAACACTTTTTAAAGTTACTTTAAATATTCATGAGTTACTTTTCCAAATAGTTATTGTTATTTTACAAAATCCACAGGAACCCCTCTTCACATCGGCATAAATTAGATCCACTGCACAGAAAGAAAAACATGACTTCTAAGGCTGTTTCTCCTGTTTCTCCTGTTACATCCGTTATTTACCTCTTACAAAGCCAGGGAAATTATGACTGGTGTGTTAACTGCATAACAAATGAATCCAAGCACACAAGGCCTCCTTAAGGCCTTTAAACATTGGGTCTTTTTTTTGTGTGATTTAACTTGCTCATTAATATATTTTTTCGAACTGTTGTTTTTGTCATGAGTGCGACGAAAAAGTGACGTTGAGGTTTCTGAGCTTTCGCACTACTAATAAAGGCATCAATCAACAACGCTGTGCCAAAACGATAAACTATATCTTACCTTTTAACCTTGACAAAGGCAACACATACGAGATCCACTCCTTCCATTTTACAACAAAAGCCCTAGACATATACACTGCATAACTGTTTACCAAAGGGAGCTCACATTCACTCACGCATGTTTCTAAAGGCAAACTTAATACGACAACTTACACTAGCCTAGTTCCGCATTTTCGTGTCATTTATTCCTCATGCCCCCAATGTGTAAAGGCCTTAAGGCTGGAGAAATACTTGTTTTAACCATGTGTCACATTCATTTCTGAGGACGTACACCAACACGGCAAACGGGGAAACACTGGTATATTGTAAATCTTTTTGCTGCATGGGGTATTGACATTGCACCCAGCGACCGCTAGATAGCAGCGGAAGAAGCCTGTTTCAAGGCTCTCACACAGGTGCAAAAATAATAGAATACAAGTGCAATTATTCATAATATGGTAAACATCCACTCTACTAATGTGTCAAAATTAGTAAAAAACTAATTTTCTTCATTTAAAGGCCACACAACAGACATATTCAAGCATTTCCCATTTCTTGTATTGTTTGTTTTAATTATTGTATCGTTTCTGTGTCAGTACCAGTATAGGCTGTTTTCGACCCCACACAGCATTTCGCATTCCAGCTGATGAGATTTGTTCACTTTTCACCTGATGCTTTTGGCTTTGCTTTTAATTACTAGGGTTGTGCCAAAATATCGATAAATGTATCGCAATATATTGTGATATTTCATATCGTGACACGTCTATCGCAATGCATATCGTATCGTGAGGTGTTTGCCATAACACAGCCCTATTAATTACTCTTTTGTGTGCACATGATGGCTGCCTTGCGTATCCTGCGTCCGTTTGGTTATGCACATCCTCACACATTCACACTACGCTTCCGCAAGATGCAATACACACTGACTGGGTCAGGGGTCAACAGGCACGTCGGCAGCGACGACCGTAGTGGAAAGTTTTTCTTCACAGTGACAAACATGCTTGACAAAATAGCATCTTTGATGGCGTTTCCTTTATTATCGTTTACATCATGCAAATTCTGAAATTCTATACAGTCTGAGTTCGCTGGTGTGCCCTCTAGTGGAATCCTCCACTATCACTCGTATTATATAGGAAAGCATGTAAACAATTTCGCTCAGGACGCACCCTATTGTATACGTAAACGTGTGTATATCTCATCCTTACTCTCATTCAGCAGGGTGTAATGCAAAGTGTTGGGATGGCCGGATGCTTAATGTTTCACCATAGAATAGACTTTTCTTACAGCACATAGTCTGACTTGTCAAACATAGGTGTAACGACATTAATGATGTTAATAATGGCTGAAGTCGTGCCAGTTCAATCAGTGTATTGTGCCTACTGCCACACCTAAAACTGGACAGACACTGTTTTAATTAATCCTGTACTTTGCTGTACGGATAAATTGATCAGCGGTGCCCACACTGATCGTGGACACTGAGCATGGGCCAACGTTTGGTCAGCTGGTTTTGTCCATTGACAATTGCAAGTATATTTACTTTTGACAGAAAGAGTGAGTGGAAGCAATTCTGCCATGCACGGAAAGTAAGAAGAAAAAGAGAAATATAAGGAGCTGCAGATAGCTCGAATATGCACACAATATGACCTGTTGTAGCCACAACATGTAAAATACTACTCCGGTAATATTGAAGAAAGCAGTGCTATTAATAATATATCTTTTGACAGCAGACAGATGACCTATAAAAAGTGGATTGTCTGTATGCCTTAACAAACAAAGCTTATTTTTCATAACTCTTAATTACATCTGTGGTGAATTTTCTGTTATTTATTTTTGTATTCTTTTGTGCCAAGGCAAGTTCTTCAGCATATTTCAGATGGTTTTAAATTTGACTTTCTGAAACTTAAGTATCCTGTAATTAGAGATTAACCAGTCACATTTTTATCTCAGCATTTTTGGTGTCCGAGTTGGAGGCGTCGAGGATGATCCTGGTTACAAAGCCTGAAAAGAAAGCCCAGGAGGCAGGCACCCCCATGTTCCAGGAGCTGAAGGGGATCTGCATGTCACTGGGCATGTCTAAGCCTCCAGCCAACATCACCATGTTCCAGTTCTTCAGTGGAATTGAGAAGAAGGTGAGTTTGTCTGGTGACACAGGGATATGATGTGCTCTCACAAGAAAAAGCTGAACAAGGTGAAATCTACATTATAAGTTGTCCATTCTTTTAACTCCTGAAAAACACTTGTGTCCTACCACTGAATCAGTGGCGTTTATTCTACCTTCAAGAGCTGCAAACCCATCACATTTATATGCCTATCTCCGTGGCTGGAGGCACTAAGGTTTTCCGGTTGTTTGTCCATACCGCCGTATGTATTTAGAGATTTGATACGTTCATCCCATTCTAGTGAACACCATATCTCAAGAACTCTTTGAGGGAGTTTCTTCAAATCTGCAACAAACATCCACTTGGACTCAAGGATGAAATAATTAGATTCGATTTCTAAGTTTGGCCCATGTCCTATCTGCTTGGGCGACGCAATCAGCAGAAGTAAAAAGCCTACTTTAGGCAACAAACAAACTACACCACAGTTGCTCGATCTCGAGTAAACACAACAGGGCTGAACAGGCAGACTAGTCAGCGTGATGGCTTTAGTAGTCTCATTCAGCCACTTGTTAGAAACCGCCTTTTTTAAGACGTGTAAAAGCTTGAAAATTCACAAGTGGATTATTAACTGACAGATTTAATATTGTAGAGCAAGGCCTTAAAATCTTAAGCTTGTGATGACTATGTTTCAGGCATCTAAAAAAACCAACACATTGACCTGGAGACAAGGATGTGAATTCATTTCCAGGTTTAAGGACTCATTCCTGCAGTGTTCTACACTAGGGTGTTTAGAAATCTCAATGGTATGATGTTCAGTAGCGTCGTAAATACAGATGCTGCAATTTCTATGATGCTGTACTAGTTTGATAAATTACAGTGCACAGAATGCCCCACCAGATGTTGGTCTGTATGATGTAACATGTGGGCCATCAGGGCCTGCAAGGCCTTCTCTGCTGGCCAAGACAGAATAACAAAGTTATAGCTATTTTATAATTCAATCATTTTTCATAAATACACTACATGTATTATCATTTTTTTTCCCATTATCGTATTTTCTCATTGCACAGCTACTGTCTTCCTCAGTTGCTCTGCTTCCAGTGCAGCTTGTTTTAAGTAGAGCTTTTATCCAATCAGATTTCACCTCTGTATCTCTAGGTAAGAAGAGAGGCCCGAGGCCTTCAGAATTACAAGTGCATCCCTTTGCAGTTTAAGTGAATGGGGACGATATTGTTGATTATCACAGTCTTCAACCAATCAGATCTTTAGTTTAACATGTTGGGGGTATTCTTTGACATGTCAGAGCCTGCTAGCTGGCCTAGCCATACGTAATTGGTCAGTGGGCTAGCGTGACATGTTGGGTGGTGACAATCCCAATATCTGCTACCTCTGTTGAGCGGACATTTTCAGCCCTCAAACGCATTAAAATGTATTCAGGAAATACAACTTGGGAGGCTCAACTGTCTTCACTGGCGTCCATGAATCGAGAAGGACTTCTTACTGGAACTAAAACGTGGGAAAGGAGGATGTACTTTGTCTTTAAATAGTGAACTTATAACATAGAGTTCGCAAAAATGCATTTTTCACAAAATTCAAAATGGCGGACAATTTAAGTAGGCGGAGTTTAGGGGTCTGGGAGGCTTTTTTGTAGAGCTGGTGGAGCTGAACATGTATCAAATTTCAAATAAATCGGACATATTGGCCGAGAGGCGTCGCCGGTTCAACTTGTAGGGGGCGCTAGAGAGCCATTTTGTCATACTTAATTATGGGACCCTTAAAATATCGCTGGCCCCACGTTGTCGGTGCTCGGGCACTAATAATAATAATAATAATAATAATAATAGCAGCAGTGGATGTCAGGCAGGACCACAGTCCATCGGAACCTGTGTGGCGAGAAAGCACAAAGACTCCAGGGAAGAAGCAAAGTTAGTAATGACCATTAATGGGACATGAATTCATGCAGAAGGAGATGAAGAAGAGGAGAGAGGAGCTCAGTGTATCCTAGGAAGTCCCCCGGCAGTCTAAGCCTATAGCAGCATATCTAGGGGCTGATTCAAGGCAAACCTGAGCCAGCCCTAACTATAAGTAATAGTCTGGTGCTCCATTGACTCAATGAACTTTAGGGGCGCATTTCAAAGTGCTTTCCATTTAGAAGTGCTGACATTTTTATGTTTTGTGCTGAAAATAATTTTATTATATTGCTGCATTTTGATCATGTCGTCATTTAAAGTGCTCTGAGCGATCTGCCAGCGATCGCTATTGGCCAGTATTTCTTCTAAATAATTTGATGCGCACACAGCAGGCCTCACCTACGGGTTTTGACGCAACACATCCTGCCGGAACAGCCCGATTGGTTAACATGGGAGTCACCCATGTGAAATTATCATGGACTGTAAATGTACCTATGGATGGACATTCATAACGGATCCCCTTTCATGGGACTTTCTGTCCTCACAGGAAAGGCTTAGTTTGTTTTGAATGTTTTGGCATTACCATGTAATAGTAATACGCAGAAAATATTGTCAACAGGTTCATCCCAAACATACTTTCATGTTCGTCACAGTGTGAGAGGAAATCTAGTTATACACATTTCTGCTTTTGACAGTGGGGTTTAATGTATTGTATCTGCTGTTTGATCTACCTTTTTCAATGTAATTTATGTCAATGTTCATACACATAATACACGCCTGTTGTCCATTTTTCATAGCTGAAAGAAGCCATGAGTAAAGTCCCACCCAATCACGTAGGAGAGCCTTTGATGAAGAAGGCCCTTGGACCTCTGCACTTGGTAAATACTGAAAATCCATCAAGAAATATAATATAACTCAGTAACACTGCATAAGTGAATGACCATAAATAATTTTTCTCTTTTCCTTTTGTTCTCATTTTGCCAGGAAAAAATTGAAGCCATAAACCAAGCACTTGTAAATGAGTATGAAGTGAGAAGAAAAATGTTGTTGAAACGCCTTGATGTGACAGTGCAGTCTTTTGGTTGGTCTGGCAAAGCAAAGGTATGTAAAAAGTTTGAATCTTCCTTAATCTAAAAAGTGCACAATTCACTGATGAAGCACATAAATAGCATTTTAAACAGGGAGTCTTTGTACACGTTGTGTTTACTTTAGCAATACTGCTGAGGAGAGGTGGGACGAGTATTCTCTTGATTACTTGTTTGGTCTATCAAACATAAACAGTGAATCACGCCACCATTTTCGGACCAACAGATTCACAGTATTCTGTAATGTAAGAAATGGAAAAGCATCACAAATATTTCTAACCAATAACTTCAAAGTTCAATCAATTATCAAAATCGTTATTGATTATTTTTTTGTTGATCAATTAATTAACTAATTATTGCCGCTCTAAACTGCCAAAGCAACACTTCTAACTCCTATGTAGACACCAACACTACGTGATTGTCCTCTCGTTATCTGAACAATTGTTCTTGTTCAAATACACACGTCAAACATGATTTGATAAATCTAGTAGCAGTGCTCGTATTGTTTGTTTTTTCATTGTTACTCAAAGCATTGTGTGTTGGCCTGATTTTCTGCAATATGAAACCATGAATTAACTTTTTCATAATACTATGACAGATTGCTGCTTCCAAAATCATTTTAGAATTCTTTTGAATGTTTAATTACAGACGCATGCTGAAAAGTTGGCCAAAGTTTACCAGCCACTACGTTCTGCTCTTGACACCAAAAGTACAATCTCTCTTGCTCACCTTCTTGCTGCTCGACAAGACTTCTCCAAGATCCTACGGACAAGCAGTGGCAAGATAAGAGAGAAGACTGCTTGTGCCATTAATAAGGTAGGTTAAACACAGTGTAAGCGCAACATTTTTTCCATGTTATAGGTTATTCATACACTGTTTTCATCCTGTTTCTCTGTTTATAAGTGATGTGAAGAAGTCCATGTTCTCGTAATTGTTCCATGTCTTCTAAACAAATGTTTATCTATTTGATGTATGCTAAAACAGGCAGGCTAAAGCAGATTTTTGAAGTAGACAATAACCGATTGTGTCAGTCTGTAACACGGACTGACACAGCAAGGTATTAATACACATTTGTTGCTCTAGAAAATGCTTAAAGATGTTTTTTGCCAAAATATGACGTGTTGTTGTTGTTTTTTAATCGGACATATTTGGTTTTAGATAGAAAGTAGAAAAGGTTGAGGGTGTACTTCCAGTGTACATTCATATTTTGGTTTAAAGCCCTTCCCTTAGCCCCTTCGACACAGAGATTCAGCAATACTGCCGTAAAGAAGATCTGCTGTTATCCTGTTTTTTTTCAAACGGGAACCAAACGATAGCGAAACACTGATTTCAGATAGCCGGCATCACAGCAGCAAAAAAGGTGTGACGTTTAAAACACCAGCGTTGGCGTCTAGTTTGACATATAACATGCGTGTCGGGCAGTGACTTCTCCTTTACCGTCCCTGTAATATGCCGGTTGATCTTGTCCTCTGCTTGGAGGGTAAGGAGCTCTGTCACTACCTCCTCTGTCGACTCAGCGGTGGAACAACTCTGTCCCTCCATCCTGCGTCCGTACCTTTTCATAAAGAACAGCGAGGCTCTTAACACATCAAGAAACTTAAGCTCATACAAACAACAACCAAAAGTGGGGTCAAATTTGGGTAGCGGGCTTCCCTTTCAAACGTTTTGTTTTAATGTGTGTTCGTTTTTCAGGTTCTAATGGGCCGAGTACCAGACAGAGGAGGCCGACCCTGTGAGATTGAGGCTCCTCCCCCCGAGATGCCCTCCTGGCAGAAGCGTCAGGATGCTCCCCAAGGCGGAGGACACTATGGTGGGAGTGGGCATGGAGGTGGCAGGGGGGGCTATGATCACCACTCCCAAGGTGGCCGTGGAGGATATGAAAGAGGAGGCGGAGGAGGACATGGAGACAGGGGAGGTAGAGGAGGAGGCGGCAGCAGAGGGGGGAAGGTGCAGGGAGGCTGGGGTGACTGTGTTGGAGGAGGGAGAGGCGGTTACAGCCAGGGCCACTATCAAGATGCTGGAAGTCATCAAGGGGGAGGAGGGAGAGGTGGCTACGGAGGAGGAGGGAACAACCAAGGAGGCTTTCAGGATCCTGGCTACCATGGAGGAGGTGGAGGTGGTTACCATGACAATTACCAACAAGATGGAGGCTGGCATCAGGAGAGAGGAGGGGGTCGAGGAAGTCGTGGGGGCAGGGGAAGAGGAGGCCGAGGAGGAGGAGGAGAAGGAGGACGAGGAGGAGGATGGGGAGGGAGAGGGGGGCAGAATTTTAATCAAGGAGGACAGTTTGAACAGTTCTTCCAACATGGCGGGCAGCACTACAGCCAAGCTGGCTTTAATCAAGGCAGACACTACACTAGTTGAAGACACAGTGAGGGGCATTGCAGCAGAGTCCACTCAAAGATGGACTCCATATCATATGTGAACATATTTGAAATGCCTTATCATCCAATTTACAATTTTCAGCACGGTTAAAAGTTGACGAACATGTTTGAGGATGTAGGAGATCCACACAGATACTGTAGACACTCAGTACGGGCTGTTTTGGATTTATTGTTTTACTACAGAGGGCAGTTTTATTGTAGTCCTTTGTGTTTTCATGATGGTGTGTTGTTGTTTTTCTCTGCCTCCTCAACACAAGTATTCAAGCCAACAGCTCTTCTATAGATGGTTACTTGATTAGTTGGACTCTGCTGTTTTGATCTCACCTTGACACTTAATTAGCCTTATATTGGACATGTTTTTGAAAGACAGGATTGCGTCCTAAGATTTCAGTGTTGGTGCGCCTACTGTATATGTGACATTAGAAGTGCACTCCTGAAATCCTTAATAGTTTCATTGAATTTGACGATTACTTGAAAACAACTTCATCTTTCCAGTCTTCATTTTGTTTCAGTAGGTTTGACTGGAATCTCCTTTGTTACTTATTTAACATGTCATCTTTTACTGCTCATGGAAGATTGTGTGCATACAAATATGGATGTTGGAAGGTTTGCATGGGTGTGTGAATGAGCAATAAAATCTGAAATGAGAACATTGTCACTTTTCATTCAATGGTCTGGTTATCTAAGTCGAGGAACTGTAAAACCATATGAGAAATAGTTTTCTCCAGACAACTTATTTATGTTTTCACTACAAAAGATCTGTCCAGGGAAAAAAATATAACGCAGGACAAAAAAGTTTATACGTACTAGTAATTGCATTCAATATATCAATTAAAAAGTCATCATTGAGTAAATCAAGAGGGAACTTGAATAACTTTCGTTTTGAATTAGTGGGCTTCTGTTTGTATGAATATTCTTGTCCAAGGACATTTGAAATAATATATGCCGTAAATATTATACAAATTAATTTTCCCCGGGATCTGAATTAATCTTTTAGATTATTAAAAGCAGTTTCAATATATAATAGAACACAGCTGTATTTACACTCGCGCTGAGGTGTTTATACTCTATGTATGCCCTGCATTATTCTCCGAAACGCCAGAGGGCGTACATACAAAATGAATTGTAAAGGATATAAAAGACATCGAGTGCAACTCAATTGATATACCAAATTGGGCCTAAATTGGGCCTAGGACTCACGGACTCGCAGATTTTCAGGCGCGCTACCGCAAAATCTTTGAGAGTTCTGTCCCACTGTCAAATTGAGTTTTGAGGGCTCTCTGTCAGACATTTTGAGCCCTTTATGAACCCTTTCCGTAAATCTGCATTTCTGCAGACTTTGCCCAAGGGAATTACCCACAATTCATAGCAATGTGCCGTTAAACACGGGGTACCAAGTGGAAGCAGGAGACATACAAAAAGGTAAACAAAGGACAGCAGAGGTGTGTTCAGCCTGTCATTAAGTTTACTCAGAAACATTAAAGATGGAACAAAAACACATGAAAGCTGAAGAATGGAAGCAGAGACTATAACAGATGTATTCATCAAACATTTTATTTGGTCATTGAAGCTGTTTTGATAAAAATCGAGTAAATTGATTATTTGAAATTATCTCATCTTGTGAAGAAAAAGCCTGGAATATGTTCAAATCAGGTAGTACAAAATATATAATAAACACAATTGTACATATTTTTTGTCGTTGGTCACGTTGGCAGAGGGATTGGGCATTTTAGACCTTCTGAATTGATTACTCCGGAAGTTGTCATGTGTTACTGTTATATTTCCGGTGGCAGCCACAGTCGGCGCTGATCGTGGAACCAAACCTGAACCAGACCCGAAACTGTGTGCAAAGAAATAGCACATTTGACAGGATACCGTTTTCGCTTCAATTTTGTTTCTTTAGTCTGCGAGACAGGACATTGCATGTCCTCGTCAACACGAACATGTACTGCCCAGGAAACGCTACACCTGGTCACGGACCTCCGCCGTTCGGACCTCAACCACCCCATGGCCCTCCGTTCAGACCCCGAGGGCCCTGTGGTGTTCCTCCTCCGGGACATTTGCCACCTGCACCTTGCGGACCATTTTCGGCCTCAGCACCGGAGAGCCATTTTCTCCACAACAGGCTACCGAGAGAGCATTTCATCAGTGTACGTACCCAACAGGCTAATAACGCTAGCTCAGTTAGCTAGCTACATAATAGTTATGCTAGCACATAGACCACCATGAGAAGCAGCTACAAATGTATGTATCTGACTTTGTATAATAATAAGTAGGGCCACCTGAGTACACAGCATGATATCTTCTTGTGTAAATGTATCGTCCCAAACGGGTTCCCTACCATGTCTCACATTTTAGGGACAAATATGACGCGAGTCAAATGACCCGCGAAGGTAACTGAAATCTTGCTTTACTGTCCTCGTGTATAAAGTTATGGTATTTACCCGTAAAGCGTTGCCAACATATGCCTAATAATACGCCGATCTAATACATATCTAAGTTAAACATTCCAAGCTTTATGTCTGGTATCTTCAGATGTTGGTATAAGACACTTACAAAGCTGGTAGCCTATGTCTGAACTCAAGCCTTCTACTGTAATTACACTAGTGCAGGGTACTGATGACCACAGCATATACTTCAGAAGCTGCATGTCCACAGAGGATATGGTGCAGGAACAGGTGCAAGAAGACTGCTTTAGTTTAGCCCTATACTGTACATTTCTGCTTCCGATCAGTCTCTACCTAGGCAGAGGTAGGGTAACCTCTAGCATTATACTGGGTAGAAGATCATTCCTGACATTACAATATGCAGGCAAAAGAAAAATCAGCTAGTCAGTAAAATCTTGCATCAGGTTTCATTA
This sequence comes from Anarrhichthys ocellatus, assembly GCF_004355925.1. Classification (NCBI taxonomy): domain Eukaryota; kingdom Metazoa; phylum Chordata; class Actinopteri; order Perciformes; family Anarhichadidae; genus Anarrhichthys; species Anarrhichthys ocellatus. The sequence continues at coordinate 349,788 of NW_022280161.1, read as the reverse complement.
TTGCTCATGAAACCTGTAATACAAGAAAGGGATCATGTGACTTACAAAGTTGTCATCACAAAAGTACCCTAAAGGCTGTGTTTGGTTTTGTGGCTCAGTGATTATGATAGTGGCTCAGTGATTATGATAGTAGCTGTTCTGGTGACCCTAGTTTTTTTTAAACACAGAACAGCTTTATGTTGGAAGTGTTTTACATAATTAGATGTTATGGTTGTAATAAGGTAACATGTTTGATTTATTGGCATATGCTCCATCTGAATTACTGTTTGGTCAATCTGAAAGTAGCGAAAAGCTCCTCTATGACATTTGGATTAAATCATGTGGGCATATGATTTGTTTGGGACTTTCTGAGCATACTTTTCGACCATACCCTCTCTAAATGCCATAACTACATTCAAGGGCAAAGAGCCCACTTCTATGTGACTCACTTCAAGATTTCTCATCATGGCAGAATGCAGTTTAGAACATTAGTACATAATAAAATAATGCAGAGAGCCCATGATTGACACAAAATACAATCTAACCAACTCAACCTTGTATGATAAGAGTGGCTGAAAGTGTCATGCTATAAGTAACACAGTAGAGCTCTGCAGCGATGGCGTCATTTTGTAGGACAACTACGGAAGTTGGCGCCGCACTGGTTCCCTCGACAAAAAGCCAATGGGATTTTCCCTATGGCTTTTCGGATTAGTGCAGAAAAAAAATGTATGATACTTAAACGTTTACTTAAACTCCATTTTTATGATTTTTAAGTGTGACTAGTCAGCAGAAGTTAAAAGCTAATGGTAAGCTATAAATTAGCTAGCCTACACCACGAAGCTAAAGTGTTCAAGTGATGACGTTTGGTAGTCTCATTTAGCCATTTGTTAGTCTCCTTAAGCTTCAAAATTCACAAGTGGGCAATTTTTCTGATGCATTTTTTAACTTAAAACAAAATGTTAAAATCTCTCAAGCTTGTTTTAACCACAGACCTTATTTCAGGCATCTCACCAAAAACCCATTCAAAAAACCCATCGACTTTGTGACGAGGGAACCGTAAGTGTAAAAATGATTACTCATTTTCGTGTTATAGGACTTATTCCTGCAGCACTGTATAGCTACTTACAAAGCGTACATTTAAAACTGTAGCTATAAAGCTCAATAGTGTTGGCAGCAGCCACAACTGAATTTTGGTCCACACACCATTTCTTATGCATCCTGGATGCTCTCTATGGACTTCCAAATTTTCTGACAGGTCATTTCAATGGCATGATGACACAGTGCGGTCAACTTTGTCACAGTCAGGATCAGCCACTTCCATTGGCTACAGTGGACCTGGCAGTACCATAAACCTGGTTTACATTGAAATGGGTAAGTCGGCTGATTTTTGTTCCTTTTTTTTATAGAAAAATAGACTAGGTTGTTTGCGAGCCGTGCTTTTTCCTAGCCAGATATTATACAGGTTTAAACATCTATGCAACTTAAAGGACTCTAGACTAAAGAGCAATTTTAATTTGAGTGGTTATAACTTTTTTAATATGACTATTATAACATTAAGTTGACCCTTATATTTTCTGTCACTTATGTCCTAAAAATTATATTGTGATACAGTTGTGTGAAAAAGTGTTTGCCCCCTTCCTGATTTCTTAATTTTTTGCATGTTTGTCACACTTAAATGTTTCAGATCATCAAACAAATTTAAATATTAGACAAAGATAACACAAGTAAACACAAAATGCAGTTTTTAAATGAAGTTTTTATAATTAAGGGGGAAAAAACATCCAAACCTACATGGCCCTGTGTGAAAAAGTGATTGCCCCCTAAACCTAATAACTGGTTGGGCCACCCTTAGCAGCAACAACTGCAATCAAGTGTTTGCGATAACTGGCAATGAGTCTTTTACAGCGCTGTAGAGGAATTTTGGCCCACTCATCTTTGCAGAATTGTTGTAATTCAGCCACATTGGAGGGTTTTCAAGCATGAACTGCCTTTTTAAGGTCATGCCACAGCATCTCAATCGGATTCAGGTCGGGACATTGACTAGGCCACTCAAGTCTTCATTTTGTTTTTCTTAAGCCATTCAGAGGTGGACTTGCTGGTGTGTTTTGGATCATTGTCCTGCTGCAGAACCCAAGTGCGCTTCAGCTTGAGGTCACGAACAAATGGCCGGACTTTCTCCTTCAGGATTTGTTGGTAGACAGCAGAATTCATGGTTCCATTTACCAAAGCAAGTCTTCCAGGTCCTGAAGCAGCAAAACAGCCACCACCACCATATTTTACTGTTGGTATGATGTCTGAAATGCCGTGTTACTTTTATGCCAGTTGTAATGGGACATACACCTTCCAAAAAGTTCAACTTTTGTCTCGTCAGTCCACAGAGTATTTTCCCAAAAGTCTTGGGGATCATCAAGATGTTTTCTGGCAAAACTGAGACGAGCCTTTATGTTCTTTTTGCTCAGCAGTGGTTTTCGTCTTGGAACTCTGCCATGCAGGCCATTTTTGCCCAGTCTCTTTCTTATGGTGGAGTCATGAACACTGACCTTAATTGAGGCAAGTGAGGCCCGCAGTTCTTTGGATGTTGTTCTGGGGTCTTTTGTGACCTCTTGGATGAGTCGTCGCTGCGCTCTTGGGGTAATTTTGGTCGGCCGGCCACTCCTGGGAAGGTTCACCACTGTTCCATGTTTTTGCCATTTGTGGATAATGGCTCTCACTGTGGTTCGCTGGAGTCCCAAAGCTTTAGAAATGGCTTTGTAACCTTTTCCAGACTGATAGATCTCAATTGCTTTGTTTCTCATTTGTTCCTGAATTTCTTTGGATTGCAGCATGATGTCTAGCTTTTGAGGATCTTTTGGTCTACCTCACTTTGTCAGGCAGGTCCTATTTAAGTGATTTCTTGATTGAGAACAGGTGTGGCAGTAATCAGGCCTGGGTGTGGCTAGAGAAATTGAACTCGGCTTTCCAAAGATGTGGTAAACCACAGTTAATTTATGTTTTAACGGGGGGGGCAATCACTTTTTCACACAGGGCCATGTAGGTTTGGATTTTTTTTTTCCCTTAATAATAAAAACCTTCATTTAAAAACTGCATTTTGTGTTTACTTGTGTTATCTTTGTCTAATATTTAAATTTGTTTGATGATCTGAAACAGTTAAGTGTGACAAACATGCAAAAAAAATAAATCAGGAAGGGGGCAAACACTTTTTCACACAACTGTAGATGTATATTTGTATCAGTCTTATATGTGATCAATAATCTGTATGTCCTTTACATTGATTCCCATATTTTGCAGTCAAAAATATAAAGGAATCGAGGATTGGCAGAGCCATTGGACCTGGTAGAAAAGTGCATCATTGGTCTATAGCTGGAAAAGAAGAAGAAAGTACACTACTGCTTTACTGTGATTTGGAATGTACCTCATTTGTACTTTGGATGAAAGCATGTGCCAAATGAGTTAAACTGCTACATTAACATTCAGGTATCATTGAAAGTTTCATCAAAAGGAAATACTACAAGTGAAGGTATTCAAAATGATGCGGTTCTTGTGTAAGCTTACCTAAAGGGATACTATGCTGGAATTGTTTGCTCCTCTCCCTGACTCAGCAACACCAGAAGTGCGCGTCCCCCACTGTGGTGGCCAGAACACAGCCCAGTGTACCACCTGCACACCACATGCTGCAGCCAATCCCCAAGTCATTCTTGTTTTGGAACAAGCTTTGTCTCCTTGGCATTTCGCCTTGCTATAGTAAAAAAAAGTTTTGAAGCTGTGTCCACAATTTTCGTAACTTCCGCTTGGATGCGTGCACGTGTGGGGGGCAGGGTCTCTGCCGATACACACCACCACACACTTTTAGTGGGCTATAATTGAGAGGGATTACTTATGTATGAGTCTATACATTGTTCTTTAGGAAAATCCTGCATTGTAGCCAGTAACATGACCTTTTGCTAGCAGTAGAAGTTATTGAAGAGAGGGGCAAAAACCCTTTCTGAGCTAGTGAGCTTGCTAACTTTCTCTCAATAAGCTATAATAGCTGAGTGGACTCTCCAGCTCTCCTTTCCCTCAAAGGTGGTCGTGTCTAGATGGTAACCCTCGATGGTTGAGGCTAGGCATCAACCTCGGATGGTTATGGTTGGGGAAAGGTCGTCGGGCGGCTAGTCTTGTGAAAGTTTTCGCAAATATAGGTGAACAATTTAGACAAGGCCCTCAAAGGTCAGCACTGTCAAGACAACTTGGTTTTGGTCAATGTAGCAAGTTTCTATCAGATTTCACCAAAGTTTGACTCAATGTGAACAAAATCCCACCATTTTACATTGTTGTGTGACCTTGCCTGAAAGATGGTGATCTGTCAGTCCTTTGTTCCAACACTTGGTCCAGAGTGAAATATTTGGGCAACTATTGGCTGGATGGACAGACAGACATCCTTTCAGCACCGGGCCACTAGTGTGGCTGAAGTATTGATGTCTTGTTTTAATATCAACTTCAACTGAAGTCAGTTATCAAGTAGAATTAGAGATATAAAGATCAAAGCACTGTATGAAATGTTGATCAAATACATTTAGAGACAGTAACTGCAGATGAAATCATTTTACCACTTGACACTTCCATATGTCTTGTATACTTTATATGGATTGTATAATTTATTTCATTTACGCTGTGTATCAACCTTTTGATAATGTCTTTTTGTTACCATGTTTTGTTCACAAAGGGAATTCAACAGTGTTTGTACAAAATATATCAGAAAGTTGTAACGGAGACCCGTTTGCTGTCTTTCTTTAAGCTGGTTCATTTTGCTTTTGTCTGGTCCCATGGTCTCAGCACGGGCAGCATGCTACACATTGTACTACTACTACCATTCTACAACACTTACAATAGGCTATAGTGTACTATAAATTACAAGTATCCCTTATGCTATGATATTGAAAATACAAAATAAGGGCAATAATTAAAAAACGTAATTAAAAAAAGATTCTGACAAAGTCCTGATCCTTGAAGCTTCTTCTCCTGTAAAGGTGTAGCATGAGCTAGTCCAGTGGTTCTCAAATTTTTTCTGTCGCGCCCCACTTTGGAGGAAGAAAAATGTTCATGCCCCACCGCCCCAACAGAATTGTAACAAAATGGTCTGTTGAATTTTTATTTAAATAACATTTTGTGACTCCTCTGTCTGTGCTTTTTCAAATAATAGAATAAAGAAAATTGCAATCACCTTTAAGTAAACCAGATTGCTCCATCAGACAAAAACTAATAAAATGTGCAATCACTTTGTTAGAACAATGCAAATAAAGTTATATCTGTGCAAAAAAGAACTACAATTTGGCAAAAAATAGCTTATTGCAATTGGCTGCAATTAACCTGTTTTGCACTAAACATCTTTTCAAGATAACAATAAAGTGCAACCTGTGAAAAACTAAAAACAAGTTCAAATATTTGGCTATAAAGAGTTTTACACTGCATTTTGCTTGCGGTATTCATCAAGTTTCCTCTGAAAGAACTCCAGTGGCTTATTGACGTGAGTGGGCTGTAATGTCTTCAAGTGTCTTTTTAATTTGTTGGGTTTCATACTATCCGCAGCTAGAGTTTTCAGACATAAAACACAGACTGGTCTCTCCTCATCTCCTACCGCGTTCACTGTGAAACCCAGAGCAAGATAGGCGTCAACATATTTTCTTCTTGGCTGCTTGCTGTTAGTCTCGGATGCATCGCTTGCGGTTGCTTTTCTGTTCCCGCCTGCCAAATGTCTCTTCATTTTGAACACTAAGCCACACATGTGAGTCACCAAGGATCATGGCCGTCGCGCATGCGCAAGCGTAACCTGTTAACGGCGTAACGTAAACATTTACACGAAAGTACAGGCATTTCGCCATGTATTTATTAATTACTTAAAAAAATAAATAAATAAATAATTTCCCCCTGCGCCACACCTGTAATACCACCGCGCCCCACTAGAGGGGCACACCCCACAGTTTGAGAACCACTGAGCTAGTCCATTAAAGCAGGACACACATCCCACATTTGTTTATTAGTCGCATACTCGCACTCTGTCCTGTCGGACACTCTGAAGCCGTCGGACCGATTTTCTGTGGCTCTTCGCATTTTCCAGACTTTTTGAGCTCCTTATCGAGATATCCTGTGATGGAAATTGTAACAGTAATTATTGGCTGCTTAGCAGATGATTCATGCCCTGATCTTGCTTTTGTTTCTTTGTAATCTCTTCCAAAAATATCTTGAATAACCCAATACAATGTCACATTATTTTTTTAAATAAAAGCTTATTTAAGATTATTTACAGATTTCCCACATTCAAACATAAAAAAGTAAACCAGTTTTCCTGGTTTGAAGTAATACTGTCAAGTTTGCAGTTTATTCCTTTGTAGATCAATAAACTGCAAACTTGACAGTATTACTTGGTCATGTAGGTCAGCATAAAAGCAGTGATCCTCATGTCCAGATTATTCCGTAGTCTACACTAAACTCAATTGTTGCTGATCATTAGGAAATGCCTATTTCATTTCAGGTGTTCACCAATGTTAATTATTTCAGGTGCTGTTGATTTTCTGTCTGTTGAGCATGTCATTTGCTGATCTCCCAGGGAAATTGTAAAAATCGTACTGTACACTGTAATAACCACAGATCCAAACAGTTTTTAGTGTACACTTTCTACTTAAAGATATGTACATGTGAAACTGTCCGTTTTCTATTTATTTTTTATAATTTGTCGTTATAACATGAATTCTGAAAACTCTCAGCCCCACTGTAGCAGCTTCTCCATAGATCGTAGTACAGTGAATGCTTTGGGAGGCAGCCAGCAGATCGTCCCTCCTGTACAACCACATCACGTTCAAGTCCCACAGTGGAATCCCACTCCTGTGGAACATCACACTCCAGACAGCAGGTATATGTGTGCTAAGGTTGATTCCATATTTTGTGTAAGTCTAAGCAGGAAGAGCTGCAATAATGTTTTAATGTATATTTTGAGTTTGCTGTCATTTGAAGCACATGCATGCTGCTTTTCAGTGAGCGGGCTGGTGAGGAATTCCTGAGATGCATCGCAGCCAACAAGCCTCTCCCAGACTATCTCAAAGGGAACATGGCATACAACCTGGCTGACGCATTTAAGTCGGCTAATATCCTGAAAGACATCCTTAAATCTGACCCCAAGTTCCAGAAGCATGCGACCAGGAGCAAAAGCCGTAGTCGAAGCCGCGGCAAATCTCAAGCAAAGAGTCGTGCACGAAGCAAAAGCCGAGGTAGAGCAAGGAGCAAAAGCCGTGTACGGGGCAAGAGCAGGGCGAGAAGCAAGAGCAGGGCTCGCAGTAGAAGCCAGAGCCGAAGCAAGAAGAAGAGTCATGTGCGGAGCAAGAGCCGGGTCAGGAGGCCCAGGTCACGAAGTAGCAGTGGTGAAAAGAGTCATGGCAAAGAGGCAAAGAGAAAGAGGAGCCACAGCGGTAGTGTTGTCAGCAATCATAATCTGACAGGGAATAGCCTGTTGGAAGGACTGAAGCTGGTCATGAACAGCAAAGAGCTGGAAGAGCGGTTGCCCACCCTCAAAGATGCCATCCTCACTATTCAGGTAGAGCTCATCTTTCATTCTCCAAAATGTCTTGTTTCAGTTTGTTATCCTAAAACTATGGTTCAGGACCACTAGCATGTATAAGCCATACACAAAAATATATATAGTGTTTCTATTAAGATAATATATCGGTACAAGATGGATTCTTTATTTACCTTTTCCAAGGACTTTATTGCTACATTAAATTAACTCGAGACCTCCTTGATGTAACTTGATTACATAGATCAAAAACCTGCTGACTTCCAAAGATCAATACTGTTTTTAATGGCTGGGTGTTGACATACCGTTCGGTATACCGCGCATCACTACATGTAACTCTGCAACCTCCATTAACTTAAGCTGTTAGCTTCATTGTTTAGCCAAGCAGGACTGTGCTGCCCACCGGTGGCTAATCGCTAACTTTAACTGACTTCTTACAATTTCAACATTGATATATTGTAATGTAGCATTATCAGGGGAAAAGGGTGCGTCCCCTGGACACGTCGGTAGAGTTTACTGCGTCCTTTCAGTTTTAAGGTGCTGTTAGTCTGGTGCAGTACCTTCGGTGACCATACTGAAGAAAAGCAAGTAGTCACGTTTTCAGAATATCACTTGGTACCAAAGTATGGGTTTTCGTGACATCCCTAGTTGTCTGCATCAACAGCTGCAGCAGAAATCAGCCTCTTAAACGTCTCAGCCAATACCTATATCAATAGTCATGAAGGATATACTTTTAACCATTTATGATTAATTGTGAGAGCAGTATGTTGCTCGTCCACATGCACACATGTTTAAGTTGAGTGTGATTTATAAATAGAAATGTTTTTGTTGTAGGCCCCAGATTTTTAGGTAGAGGACCAAATATTTTATCACCCCAAAAAAGTGTTTATTTTGTAAGTGACTATAAAATCTTATAAATTCCTCTAATATAAGTTGTTTGTAGAAAAACTGGATCCTCCCAGCTAATCTTGTGCACTGCACAAGAGGAGGGTGCCAACATTACATACAGTGGGTACGGAAAGTATTCAGACCCCTTTAAATTTTTCACTCTTTGTTTCATTGCAGCCATTTGCTAAAATCAAAAAAGTTCATTTTATTTCTCATTAATAGAGTTTGCCAAAAAACACATGAAGGACTCCCAGACTATGAGAAA
>NW_022280161.1:327151-331113 GCF_004355925.1 Anarrhichthys ocellatus | reverse complement strand
AACATAATATAACAATATCATAGCCTGGTGATTGGATAAAGCTCCAGAGAGGACTGTTCCTTTCTGGTTAGCCAACAAAAAATTATTCTTAGTTTTAAAACAATTTGCTGTAACTTAGCGATACCATTTTTGGATGGATTTTGGCGGACATGTTTTGAACAACATAGCTTCCTTACAAACATGAACACACATCTTGTCCTGCACCTTAGTGTGTCGAATGAGTGGCCAAACAAACATTCACAGAGTAAAGTGCACTGCTAATGTCAGTGAGAAGGCTACATAGCTATTTAACTGTTCAGCTGCAGCACATTAAACAGCATGCAAATGTCACTGGGCCCCGGTCAGTTAGATCCTGTTGTGGTCAATAGAAGGAGAAATGAATAAATGTAATTAGCTGGTTCTTAATTTATTCATGCCTCCAGGCTTTTGCGAGCCTCTCTACTGTAAAAGAAGAATAGAGCTGTAATTATAGTAGAAATAGGGGCGTGGGTGTTGTCATTGTCTCATATATATCTTCTTGTCTAATGAGTAGCGCACCATGGGTTCCTGTAAAGCAGGCCTCTGGGTGTGCTGGTGCTTGCTGCAGCCTGCCTGCCTGTCTGTTACAGCCTGAGTGGCGTTGTTTTTTTTTGCTGGACATGGCAGACATCTTCCTGCAACTGTGTGTGTGTGTGTGTGTGTGTGTGTGTGTGTGTGTGTGTGTGTGCGTGCGCATGTGTGTGTACTTCTATTTGCATTGAAATAGAGGACAGCCCAGCCAGCTTGGCTGTGAGCTCTACTGTCTGAGCCTGAAGGAAACTTTGTGAAAAACAGAAAGCATCAGACACACGTCAGACCTTGATATCTTGTTAACTTGAAGACTGTGTAGTGTTCCATTATCTTATTCAAAATCGCTATGGGGTTCTAGATTTTGAGTTATGTCTAATGCTTGCCCTGGTCTCTCGCTGTCTTTCAAGGTGGAGTTGCTCTGTCTGTTGACTAATGTTAATGACTGTAATTCTAAAGAAGAACCACACCTACACCCACAGAGCCATGACAATAGATTGGTAACACACGCAGTAGGGATAAAGGCAGGCTCAGTGTAGGGTGTGGTCAGGAGCTTAAAGAGGTAAACAGCTGTCAGGCCTTGTCCTCGGGCAGTCTTCACCTTTGCAGGGGTCAATTCAAGCCATGTATCCAGAAGAAAGTGTTTGAAGGGTTTTGGGGAAATAAATATGTGAACTCAGATGAGGATATGAGTGATATATATTTTTTGAAATTCACAGCTCAAGAAAACATGACAGGACAGGTTGGCATAAAACACTGATGTTCTACAGGTGAGTTCATACCAAACATGATCAGGGTGTTTGTGTGGGAGCCAAGCTGTGTAAACTCTGGTGCCAAACATTTGGAGCAAGATCATAAACATAACCAATATGCTGTGTCAGTAGATGCAGCTACCAACAGTGCTGATGAAGAAACTGCTAAATGCTAGTGGATCCCTAACCGTATTTGGGACCGTCTCATCAGCTGTGTGGGGACAAAGCTCAGGGAAGCAGCTGTGCACTGCTCTTTATCAGAGATAAGGAAGTTAACATTAATACATTTTGTCATCCTTGGGGACCTTTGCGTGGCTCTTACTAAGGTTTGTTCTTGGGAATATTGCAATATTATGTGCTATATAAATAAAAATATTACTATTAAAAAACAACATTTGCCTTTTTTCAACATATATTGATCAAATCAGAATTTTTTTTTCCCTTCATTCATTTAAGACGGCATAATTATAATACATTCTTCTTGAAACAATAAATCTTATAATTTAAAAAGTCACCAAGGGACACATTAGAATAAGTAAATTTAAAATCTGCAAAATTATACGGCAAATAAAATGCTCCATCCAGTTTTGAGCAAATATTCCAGCCACACTGTTTAAAATAAGATATAATAAATCAACAATTATATTCAGATGCCATTAAAGGAACTTTGTGTAGCATTAAGGGACATCTATTGGCAGAAATGGATATAGTACTAATAATTAGTTTGTTTAGTGTAAAATCACCTGATAATAGGAATCCTTGTGTTTTTGTTAGCTTAGAATGAGCCCTTCATATCTACATTGGGAGCAGGTCCTCTTCACGGAGTGACAAAGCAAGGTAAAGCATGGTAAAGCTATACTATGGTACCAAACTATGACACTCCACTATGGTCGCAATAAACACTTGGTTAACGTTTTGAATTCCAACAAAAAGTATTGCTTAGGTTTAGGCAACAAAACCATTCAGTTAGGTGTAGGCAAAACAACATGGTTGGGCTTAAAATAGGTACGGAAACTAATTAAAACGGAATAGAAAATAAGTCACAAACATCAATAATGTTGCTTATAAATTACTCAACAACATTTCGGGACACAAACACTGGTCTTCTTGTTTTCTGTGTTTGTTTGACCCATGTCACCTTCCACCTGACCTGCGTGGTTGGTGATGAAGCAGTGGGCTTTAATATTCAACAAGATGCTTAGTTGAGCCAACTTTTATAATTATGTTTGCCAAACTAGAATTTATGAATTGATTCAACAAGAGAATCTAAATTATTTTATTAATTATTAGTTATTGTAGTTAAAAAAAAAAAAAAGATACTCAAACAGGAGGATTATTTCTAAATTGGAGTATTTGAGGCAACAGGACAGTGTATGTTGGACTGAGTCAAAGTAAACCAGTGTGTTCATGTAATGAAGGAGCATGTCACCCAGTGCAACAGTGAGGAGAACAATGGAGTTGTTTTTGGACAAAAATGGAGCTCTATGGCTCAGAGGAATAAGATACACACATGATACTTGTTATTAGGATCAATTTATTGTTCTTTTCCCGGGATTTGTTAACAATGAGAGAAACACAGCCTTGGTCTATTACAACGTACAGTTTCCAGCAAACTCAAACAAAGACATACACTCCGTTCGTCATTTCCTTTAGCAGAGAAGTGTAACAGACTTTTGTCTCTTTGTGTTGTGTTAGGTTAGCTGTCAGGTATAATTAGCTGTTAGCTGTCAGGTGTGTATAATTAACTGTCGCAGTGAATTTTGCTGCTATCACTTGGAGTATTAACAACGGCATACGACAGAGAAGCGGTTATTCCCCTCACATAGCACATGACAGGAAATAACCTTACATTTCTGGGGGTGATCGCTTGTGTGGGAACAGTCGCAAAATGATGCTCATATTTGGCCACTCCATGTGTCCACAACAGACAGTATACTGGGACACCTCAAACATAGTTCTCTGGGAATATTACTACTCACGTAACCACATCAACAATACTTACATTCTATTCATGTATACTGTATGTTCCTAAAGGTTCCCATGCAGACTGTTGAGGTCGAAGTTGGTGGACCTTAAAGGAAGGTAGAGTTGGGTTTCATCTGTAAAACAATGAAAGACACATGTCCCCGCCCGCCACATGAGAAGTTGGGAGCACTCTTTAAACAGAGCTTCAGTCTGAGTTCCCCCTATCACAGCATGACTGACCGACTCATCACAGCATGACTGACCGACTCATCACAGCATGACTCACATGGCTTCAACGGCATGCCACACACACACACACACACACACACACACACACACACACACACACACACACACACACACACACACACAAGGCAAACAGGAAGTTGCATAGGGGGAGAATATGAGAGAAGCTTTTACTCATCATGACAGTGTGATTACGAATGTTTCACCACTCAGAATACCATTATCCCAGTTTCTTCTCCCAGTTCACTGCTTTGTACGACTTAAGGTTCTTTGAAACAGGTTTCTGTTATCATGATGCTCTTCAAACTTATTACGAAAATAGTAAAACATGGACAGAAAGGCTGGTTTGACCTTTTAGACGAGGAGTAGTCTCAATTATTACAATTTTGCAGTGATTTTATGCCATGTTTTATCTGATTACTGTCTCGATCTGATGTTGTTTTAGCTACTATA
>NW_022280161.1:247467-327051 GCF_004355925.1 Anarrhichthys ocellatus | reverse complement strand
AACATTTTATTTTATTTTAACATGAATTCCGATGGATTCTTTTAAGACTGCTATTAATATTGGCATAAAACTGAACACCACTATAATATATATATATATATATATATATATATATATATTAAGCAATGTTGAAAAAAAAGCAAAACAGCTAATGCCATTATATTTCAACAGGTGATTGAGATTAAAATCTCTTTTTCAAGAGTGACCTGGCCAAAAGGTCTTTGAGCTAAATGCTAATGACTGCCTGCTACCATGCTCACAATAACAATGCTTACATGCTGATGTTTAAACCAAACCAAAAAACCAAAGTATTGGACCTGATGGTGGTACTTGGTGAAAAGCACAGTTCATCCTCTATGTACCAAGGATATCTGTCACACAAAAATCATAAGTGCTGATAAAGGCATAGAGCTGAGATCAAAATGAAGGTAATGGAAGTCTAAGCAAGGGGGCCGGAGGTAGAGGCCCCTGCCCCTTTTCCGCTTGTGTGTTGATGTATTCTTTTGAATGAAGTGAATGTCCTTTTGACAAATGAATCATTAATACATGTTACCATGTATTACAGTGTATCGGAGGTGTAATGTAATGTAGAGGATGTAGTTTTATCATCTGTGACTTCTTCACATGAATAACTGGGTGTAATCTGAAGCAGCTGCTGACAATACAGTCTATGCGTAAGAAAGGAGGACAGTAGTGCAAGGGTGTGAAAAGGTGATAAGGAGGAACTATGTATCATTATTTTAAAAAATCAATTATGGCCTCATATAGACTTTGCAGAGAATGTTGATAAACTGAGAATTTAAAGTTTAAAGTGACATGACTATATTTGTTGCAGTTTTCTAAAATATATCAGCAGATTTGAAAACATCGTTTAGCGGTCTTGCAGCCCCAGATGGCAGTGCAAGGCAAGTATGCAGCTGCTGACTGAACTACATGTGTTTTATGTGTGTAGCGCCTAGTTGGTTCAGTTACCTTGTATCACACCATTATCTCTGTATTTTGTAATTTTGTCTTTAACTGCTCTTTATCTTAACTTTCTCTATTTATCTGTTCTTATTTCTGTCCCAGTGCTGCTGCTAAACCAAATCTTGGGGATCAATGAAGGCGTATCTTATCTTACCAGATGACTCCAGCTTCCCCTGCATGAAGCATTACATTACAGTCATTTTATTTTTATCTTTAGCAGTTGCTTACTCACTCGTCTGAGGTTTAGGAGATATGTTTGCATTTTACTCATGAAGCAGAAGCTCATCCATTTTCAGTCTGCTCTTCTATCCAAGAACGCAGACAAGTCATTTCATCGGCTTTAGTTTAGTGGTTAAGCAGTAAACAGGAATGTGCTAAAACAATTATTCAGGAATAAGGAGATGATCTCTCACAGCTCCTCCTCGTTGTCCCCCCCTCCACTGCATTAATGTGGTTCTTCAGGTGAAACCACACCTCCACACACATTCCAGGAAAAGCAATCATGATTGGGCTTGTCCTCCGCCAACACCCGCACACACAAACACGGACACACTCACATATAAACTGATATAATCTAAACTCTTGTCCATGGTGGTTTCAGACGCTCGACTTATAGCTTTTCACTGCAAAGCTAAAGTTGTTTTTGCCTGCAAGTGCATGCATTGTGATCATGTGACTCACATGTGAAGCTCTAACCAGAAAGGGAACGGCTTCGCTGCCATAAAGATTTGATGGGAACTAAAAGCTCCCGAATGGCCTGATGATGGGCAGGAAGTCCAGTGTTACTGAATGATGGAAGTGCTTTTGTGCTGTAGTCAGCTGCAGACATATAGAGAAACACTCTAGGCCTTCTCTTCTACAGCCAACGTTAAGAAGTTAAGGGATTTTAGTTCTATAAAGTATGCCCTTTTGGTTTTATTTTGCATGTTCAGAATTGCATAATAGTTTCTAATATGTTATGTGAAAAGAACTATGTGATTGTGTGGCTATTTGTGTGCATCCCTGTTTTAGTGTCCCCCTGGAGTCTTTTTTTCTTCTTGTAATCTAAATTGTATCCATTGAGATAGAAACCAAGGCTACAACATTATGTTAATATTGCCAAAGTGAGAAACCAAATATTCTATTGCATACAATTTATTTATGACTCAGCTTAATTTCTTTGAAGGTTATACTCTTAAAGTATTTCACTTTGTCAAAGCTGTTGTTGTAAATCCACCAGTATCCCCAGTGCTGTCAGCAGATACTAGACTATCCTAAACATTGACCTGACAGTTAATGATTGACATGATAACCGTTTAGCAGCCACCACTAAAGGCCTGGACAAAGGGAGACAATCTGCTGGGCAGTTAACAAAAAGTCAAAGGAACAAAAATTATGTTTTATGTGGAATTATGTAATGTATTTTTATTCAAGGAATAAAAGCAGAGCATACACTACATTAAGTTATAGCAGAGCTTTACTTTGTGTGGTCTGTTTTGTTGAGTGTGAAATAGTTGGGAAAAACAACAACAACTGAGCCATCTCTATTGCGACTGAGCAAAGACCATGAGATGGTTGAAAGCTCTGGAAAACAATAGTTATGCCTAATGTGGATCTTGAGTTATGATTTCTTTTGCTTTAAGCGTTTTGTTGTTGAAGATCAAACATGAAGGAAAGCAAACATTCCATGTTCTTTTCTAATCTGATGTCAGTGCAGTTACTCATTGATCATGACCAGTAGTTTTACAACAAGACAGTCTACAGTCATGCTAGCAACTCTGTAAGGCTGTACTTATGCACAGGGCTTTGAGCTAAATCCTAATGCTAGCATGGCAATGTATGCACAGTGACAATGCTAACATGCTGATGTTTTGCAGAACATCAATGTTACAATGTTACTGTAACTTGATTGTAATGCTACACAGTGGTTACTGAAAAAGTAAAAACGATAGACGCTGTGGGAAGAGGCGAAGATACGTAGATTAGTCCTAAAAGGTCGACTCTATCTCAAAAATGGCCTCGCAAGATAAGGGCCACTTTAAAACAGTAGATGGTGTTGTGAGCCATTGCAAATGACGATTTTTAAATACTAAATTTGGTAAGAAATGTCTACAACCAGCACGTGTTTCATCACAGTGCAGTCATATCATAGCTAAAAAACCCATTGAAGTGTGCAGTTACTCTTTAACTACATTTGCCACCTTAGTTTAGCGTGTTAGCATTTGCTAATTAGCACTAAAAACAGAACTGCTGAGGCTGAGGTCAAAGACAAATTGAAATTCTGACCTTATGATGGTGCTAGATGAAAATTCAGAATATCACCAAAGTATTTACGAAAGATTCTCTGGCGCCATCTCTCCCACTGCCTCTGCTTTCTCTACTAATTAACAAGATTCAAGTTCATCTGGAGTTTGGGAGCTTGTTTTACATTCCTGTATGATAGTGGAAGGACACCATGCTTGTTTCTGTGTGTGTGAGAAAGTGAATGAGATAAGTGATCTGGTCAGAATAAACTTTGTCTCTTAGTTGACACACATAAACACAGTCAAGGTCAGTGGGTGATAGCTTGTTTGCAATCACGTGACTATTATGACGCGCAAAATTCAAATAGAGGGCAGGAAGTGAAGAACCTATATACTGGAAATGGAGCAAAGTGAATACATAAAAGCGTTGGTTGAACCTGCACGCAGCAGTTATTGCCAGAAAATAGAAACACATATTGGATGCGATCCCTACAAAATGAAGAAGAGCAATTTTTCGCACTTAACTGATTTGCCCGTTGTGGAGGCGATCAACATTACAAATTACCTCGTCCTCCAGACCTCCTACACGGGTTGCCAGATGAAGGCGTACAAGAGTCTTAAGGCTTACAACTATTTTTTGAGCGGTTGGGTCCACGATCTTGCTACCAAAGTAGCATTGAACGACTGCCGTCTTGTTTTGGCCCGGGGAGCTAGCATTGCTAAAAACAAATCTCCCGGTAGATTCAGACATAAAAAGGACTGTTACAGTAAGCATGGTTTCCTGTTTTTTAAAAGAGATTTTCTTTTCTTTGTGCATAGTGAATTGTAATTGTATTTGCTACTGCAGCATTTACAACAACGTTCCAACAGTAAATTCAGACTTGTGCCATGTTGGAGGTGTTACAGAAGTTTTATTAGGTCTGGTCAAGATTTACATTGTGACTTTTGAGTGAAATTGACTCGGATACTTATTCAGACATGAGACCAACATGTAAAGTTTACATCACATTTTTGCTACATACATGTCTGAAAGGTTCATGAAATTTTTTTGCTGTTCAGGCAGAATCCTCTGGCGTCACTATCATGACGCCGGGGGCAGCCTTTTGGGCAGCCTTTTGGGCAGACACTGCGTGGTTAATGTTGTGAAAGAGTTGTTGTGAAATGTGAAAGAGTCGAGGTTAACGTTGTTACATGTGGTTAACATTATAAAACAGCGGCAGTTAGGTTTAGGCAACAAAACCACATACACATCGGAAGTAAAATTCACGCAACTTGTGGTTTCACACGGGAGACAATTGCCAGTCCCCAATAAAAGTCTTGTGTTTGTTTGACCCATCCCCACCCCTCCCTCCTGCCATTAGCCAACTTCTCGCTCTTAAATACTAAATCCGTTGCTCTGTTTCTAATATTGATTAGGGGTTGGAGTGTCTTGAAAGCCTTGTGCATCTCATACAGACTTTTAAGTGTGCCTGGTGCGTCAGTATCAAGACGCAGAGGGCCACTGCCTAAGCGTTGGTATTTGACACCATGGGAGTGAGACCAGGCTGGAAAAGGGCTGACATTTGAATTTGTGTCAGATTAATTGTAACAAAAATGCCAATGATATGGTATCAACAAAGTCACACTACTGTAATTAGTAATAGTATTACTTTCTTCACTGAATAACAAGGGTTAGGGTTACACAGGTCCCTTAACAATACCTAAAATCCATAAATATAGCTTTAATTAATAATTAAAAATTTAATTATTTAGTACTTATAATAGTAATGGTATTTGGACGTATTTTACACGACTGTATTTTAATCCATTGTGTGATCAATCTACCCCGCCACAAAAATTGGATCCTCCCAGTGGAGATGATTGCCTACTGTGCACTATTGGTAAATTAACTGGATGACACCTGTGATGTCTTAAAGGTTCAACAGGATCAGTAATGTCTCTGTTTTCTCCAGGAATTTTGTTGACTACATTCCGGGCAGGGACACTCAAGGTCAACTGGTTGCAGATGAACCTGCAAGGCAAAAGAGCGGAGATAGAGCGGACCACGGCACCAGCCTATAGTAATATAATAATTTATAATCATGTCATAATAATAATTCATAATTATATTATCTATAATATTGATTTCTTTCAGAAAAACAGCCAACATGCAAAATATACATAGTTGATTTCTCGCTTAAAAAATGATCGGAAATGTTGAAATAGTTTACGAAAATTGTAAAAAAACAAACTATAGTTCGGACCAGGAAGTCTACCTTCGGACTAGGGAAACAAAAACCTGAGCTGGCGGGGCTGAACCGCTCCTCCCAGGCCTGTCTAGTTCGAAGCACCAGTTAAGATCATAGGCTAATGTTAGTGTTTAACAGCCTCTAGCCAATCAGGCAGAGTAGGGGTGGGTCTTCGCGCAAGACATACTGGATACAAGACATACTGTCATGTCCAGCACATGACAGAACGGATCTGGCAGCTGGGAAGAATCGGTTACTGACACTCCCATCTGCTCTCCTCACGGGGATGTAGTTGGCCAGCAGCGTAGGGTTCGGCTAATATGGTCCCAGTTATGGTTAATGTTAACTTTCATGGATGGAGGGACTGTTCGTAGCTATTGAAAAAAACATATTTTTTTAAACGACAACACTCAGTGATTGTGGCTTAATCATACCCTGAATACCCTGATGTTAACATGACGATTACAGTCATGGCTATTAGTACCCATTGCTAATGAACCCCACTAGCAAGCCCAGTTTTGCGTCTAGCCCTGTTTACAATAGGCTCAATTATTGTCCATAAGAACTTCAGTCAACCAAAAACTAAAATGTGACAAATACTAAAATTATACACGTAGACATTAAAGTCCTGATTACACCCATAGTCCCACATAAGGTAGTGTATCGCTCTTCAAACTCAACAAACAATGTAATCTGACACTGCTTGCTGCCTTCCTCCCACTCCTGCCCTATTCCTTCACTCCTTCATTCCTCCTCTTTTCTCCCTCGCTCCCTTTCTATCCCACATCGACCCTTTTTACTGGCTAAGTGGTGGCCACTGTAAACTGACCAGTGTTTCTTCTTCTGCCCCCACTTCCCTCTGTCCTTCTGTGGGAAGGATGGATGACTGATGAGGGGAAGAGCAAAAGATAACATCTCTTAATTGCTTTTTTGAAAAGTCCCCCATCTTTCATGTTCATTCACTCTGAAGCTGTAGAGGATTATGTTATAGACTTTATTATGTCTTTAATGGAAGGGACACTTAAAATGAATGTTTTACAATTGATTGTTGTTACCTTCGGTATCTAGCATAACCTTCGGTAACTAGCATAACATTGAAGTGTTAATGTGCTGTACTCTGCTAATGTTAGCTCCACAGGTATATCCGCAGAAATGTAATGTAACTACTTCAAAAAATATATATCTCCTTCCAACCTCTCCGGGTAACGATTATCACTATTACACGTGCTCCAGGCACAGCGCTTTAATCAGGACTAGCTTCAAATGAATGTAGCTAAGTTCCAATTTCAGCAAAGAAAAATAAAGGAATCCGAGACCAAAGACCCTGGTGCTCAATAAAATATTGAAAATAATAAACAAAACCACAAGCCCTATCTCATTTATGAAAAGAGTACATATCTAAATTACGATAGTCCTCGGCCTATCTCAATAAATTTAAAAACAATAGTTTATGTTATTTATTGTCTGTTTATTTCTAATATTTTAGCCCTCTGTGATACAGTAAAATATGAACATTTGACATTGTGACATTTTGTTCTCTCAATGATTTGAGAAAAAAAAGTTGCCCCTAACTCCAAAGCAACAACACAGAAGCTAACATTACCTGCTCTTGAGACTGCCTGATACTCAGTGTAAGTAAATTAGGATTTACTGCTTTAACTGCTTTTATCTATAATCAAAAATTCCAGGGAATGATATTTGAAGCAGTGTAAAAAATCTTTCTCCAACATAAAGTTAACAAACATTAGCAAGGACCTAAGCTACATCCTGCTACAAGGCTAACCTAGCTAAAGTTATATCAAGATCATACTTATCAGTAATCATCATTTTAAAAAAACTGATAACATATACATAGATAGGATTCAACACTAAACTTCTGTGGAGCTGAGAAATTCTTCTGTTAACATCACAAATAAAGTTGTGAATTATTGGTAAATTCTTTTAGCTAGCATTAGCATTGCTAAGAGGAAGAGGAAAAATGCAGGCTAGTTCCATCAACAGTAAATGTTTAAAGATTTTGTGTTGGCATTTACTCTGGCTTTAAATACTTTAATACAGACAGTGTTTTTTGTTTGCTTCATTGCTGTTCTTTTTCTTATGATGCTGACAATATTAGCAAGTGTTCTTTCGCTTGTTCCCAGGCGTTAGTTAGTAAGGCAGTATAATCCCTGTTTGTGGCTAGCCTGAACACTGTGTGTTGGCCTCAAATTATATAACATTACATTACATTACAGTCATTTAGCAGACGCTTTTATCCAAAGCGACTTACAATAGGTGTATTCAACATCGGTTTTCGAGAGAACAACTAGTCACCAGTAAGTGCATGTCCTTTCCTCAAACAAGCATCTAAGAGCATAAACCAGCGCCAATGTAGGCTACAGTGCAGAAACAAACGAATGCAATAAGTGCCACAAACTAATATGAAAACGATAAGTTAATGCTACATGAGATAAGGCCCATAATATATTGCTGGCTCTTGTTAGCAGCCTAGATATACAGCCAGTATATTGTCAACCACTGCACACAAGGAGAGTACCTTGCACACAAGGAGAGTACCTTGCACACTAATGTGGTTGTCCATTATGTTTTTGAGTAGTAAGTTGCCCATGTTGTATATTTTGTCTGCAGCTTAAGGGCAACCCTAAACTTTGAAATGTTTGCGGGTTCAGGACTGCCGGAATGCACAATTAGTTTTGATCTCTGTGAGGCTCTCTGATTTGGTGAGGAATAGTGAGTTTCTGTGGGGCGTCCTCTTGGGTCTCGCCATGATATATTGTCACACTTGACACTGAATAAATCCAGTCACAAGTCAGTTGGTCAGGCTTATGGCTAAGCTTTGCTTGAAATAATATTTCAAGCAAAAACTGAGAAAATGCCATCAAGCATGTCTAATGTGTTGATTAGCAGCTTAGATAAATCATTGTAAACTGAATATTTAAGAGTGTGTGGGGGGGCGTTCTTGTGAAACCAAAGATGGAGTTATTTTTTTTGACCAATGACATCATGTGACGCTACGTCACCGAGTCACATGGCGTTGCATCCCTAGCACTCAAGTTTTTTTCCAACCCTAACCGAGTAGTTTTGTTGCCTGATCAACATGGTCAACACGGGTGGACAAAAAACTATTATTTGCAATTCAAAAGCACTTTCATGGAGGCGACTGTGACTCAGTTTTAGAGCGGGTCGTCCTTCATAAAATCTGGTTCGGGTTCGATCCCCGGCTCCGCTAGTCCATGTCGATAGGGAAGACAACCACAAATTGGTCCCGTGGGTGTATGAAAGGGTATGAATGATTAGATAGTTCGGATTGGCAGGTGGCACCTTGCATGGTAGCCCCTGTCATCAGTGTATGAATGGGTGTGAATGGGTGAATGATGTAGTGTTAAAGTGCTTTGAGTGATCGGAAGAAAAGTGCAATACAAGTACAGTCCATTCACCATTTACCAAATGCTTTGCTGTTTACCCCTGTAGTGTAAACCTATCTTGCTATAGCCACTGAAGTTGTGGTCAATAAGCCACAAATTTTACTTTAAAAGTAAATTGTAAAACAATGGCAGCATCAAGTGAGATGAGATTGTTCTGATTTATATTCAGTTTGTATTTTTAGTCCATTTATATTTAGTTGAGATCCACAAAAAGCCTGAGTAAATAAATAATAATAAAGTCAGAAATTAAATGAAGCCTTATTGTGAATCAGCTAATGGTTTTGCCTGTGAGGGGGGCAAAGCCTAGTTACTGGGCAGTCCGTAGATACTGACTATAAATCAGGTCACAGTCAGATGTCCACACAGTCAGGGTAAGAAAAGAATAGATGGATGGATGGAAGAAGTGCTCTAAAAACATTTCTTAGACTCTGTGTACAGTCTATTAGCAAATGATTTTTGATGATGATGTATGATGTTGCATACTCAAACACACTGAATAGAGAGGTCAAAAAAAGCTTTTGGTTGCAGTTGAGTTCCCTGACAACATTTTTCAGTCTGTGTGTGTCATGGGAGTGTCCTGCCTAACAGTGTACGGTGTACTGTAAATACAGCAGCAATAATAAACACATCACATCTAGCCTGAAATGCATGGTGCGTGGCAGTGTATGGTTAGGATCTCGTTAAGCTCTATGAAAATGGGGAACCTGAAACTTCTACTGGTTTTCCGAGACTGGTTTCATACCCTGACAGCAGTCTATGAACGACCTTAGTTGAAATCTTAAATCCCACAGGGTAGTTTAAAATTGGATTTTTATGTCACCATATGAAAATATTTTGTCAATATTATATATATAATATATAACATATATATATAACATACATATAACATATGACAATATATATTAAAGTGTTGTCAATTGTATGCAGACTAAAGAGAGAGAGGGAGATACAGAGAGAGATAGGGGGAGATAAAGAGAGAGAGAAAGAGAGAGAGGAGAGAGGGAGAGAGAGTGCTATAGCGAAAGAGAGGGAGAGAAAGAGAAAGAAGACGCAAGAGGGAGCTGAAGAGATAGAGAGAGAGAGAGAGAGAGAGAGAGAGAGAGAGAAATAAGAAGCGAGAGTGAGCTGAAGAGAGAGAGAGAGAGAGAGAGAGAGAGAGAGAGAGAGAGAGAGAGAAAGCGGGGGTTGTCAGTAAGAGGAAATGAGACAGAAAGTTGAAGAATGCTATTCACTTAGCTCTGATACAGCTGCTGGTCAATACAACTGCTGTCAGTGTTTTATCTGCTACTTGTTCATGAGCAGGAAGTAACAGAAACTACTGGTATCTGTCTCTACAGGTGTGTTCAGCCTGTATGACCATATCGGGAACACGGAAACCGCGCACCTGTAGGCTGACGTCACACGCTGAAAGTACCTGCAGCAACTCGTCCAGCTGAACTCAGTCAGTAACTGAATCTACCTTCACGAGAGAAGACAAAGAAGCCACGACGAAAAGTCGCAAAGGAATATATATTTTAAAATCACCTCGCAATTCAGTGGTTTTCTACTTTCATTGCAAGGACTATAG
Organism: Anarrhichthys ocellatus; assembly: GCF_004355925.1. Taxonomy (NCBI): domain Eukaryota; kingdom Metazoa; phylum Chordata; class Actinopteri; order Perciformes; family Anarhichadidae; genus Anarrhichthys; species Anarrhichthys ocellatus. Next base: position 316,643 of record NW_022280161.1, on the reverse strand, counting down.
AAATAGGGTTTACAGACAGATGGGTACCGGCCGGGTCGCGGTTTTGGGCATTTTAATCGTCGTTTTTCTGGTGAGATTTCCTGTCTTCATTATTTCTTCACGTTAACTCTTCCACGCATTTCTGTCATTCTCTCGTGTTAGATTTAGAGAACGAAAAATAAACTGGTGACGTTAGTTACCTTACTTTTGTACATCTCATTAAACACTGGGTGTTTTTAGAAAACTATTTCTGACGAAACTTTCGGTTCTGCACCGAGTAGCTTTTTATTTCAGTACTCTCAATTTGTGTTAGTCAACACTTGCCGCGGCTCTGCATTGTATTTAACTTAAAGGAGTTCGGTTGTTGGGGCGGGTGATAATGTCGAACTTTAATAAGCGCTGCTTCGACTGAATTCGGCTGCTTCGACTGAATTGCAGATGGCCTAAATAATGATGTATAACATATTAAGTAATTTAAAAACGATGTCTTAACAAATATGTCACCCCTTTGACACAAGGAAGCGTTAAATCTCGTTCAGAGTTCATTCTTCCTCCCCTCGAGGAGCCGCTTGGTCTCCACGGGCCTCGCCCTAATTCCGTTGATGACGTTGTCGGCAGGTTGAATTCCAACATGTTTCGATGGTGGAAAAAAAACCTTCTTTCGATGGGATTGCTTGCAAACACATATTTGTCATTACAATTTTTTCACAGCATTTGCTTTTACTATGATACTGTGAACATTTCGGGAAATAGTTTCTTATAATATGCGAATTTATAGTTTTTACTGAATCAAGCTTTTTTTTTTTTTTTTTTAACAGTTTTAGATTTAGAGTTATTGATAGACCTAGAGCAACAGCTTTGATAATTAATTGTATTGCTACTTAATTAAATATGTTAGTTCAAGCTTATTTCTTATATGAATTTGCTGTTATATCTCTGTTTTACATCATTTTATATTCTTTGAGCTTTGGCCAAAACAAAAACGATTCAACAACATCACCTTGAGTTCTCAGTGCTTCTGATGGGCATGTTTCACCTTTTTCAACATTACATAGACCAAACTAATAGATCAATAAAAAAAATGATTGAGATTATTCAATTCCATAGTGCAATTATTTGTTAGCCCAGATTGGACCCTATGACTCCCTGGGTGGCAAGTTTATCCACCTCAATTGGGGATGACTCCAATGCTGAGTGATGTGTAATCACTCAGAATGCCATTTTACAGTTTCCTCAACAAAATCCGACTGAAAAAGTTATCCTGTAGCCTACTGATTCCACATTTCCATACATCTGGATTATGATGAATAAAAAGGCTGTTTTCTTCTCTTAGGCCTCATCTTTATTGACTACTAAGGCGTCAACATGTGTGCCTGGATTCAAGTCGGATGTGTTGATTTTCCGGGTGTTCAGGAAGCACCTGAAGCAGGGCACGACACTGGGAAAAGGTAGGTACAATCCAGGAAGCCGCTCTCTCACTCATTGGCTAATGCACACCTGAAGGAAACGGTGTGCTGTTCATTTCCGATGCTCATTATTATGAAATATGGATTATTTTCAGATTGTACATTCAGGAAAGAACATTTTAGCTATGGAGGCATCGAGACCAAAGTTAAAGTGATGGACTAAACTCCTTAGCTTTGATACGGTGCTCCTCATTTGGCTGTCTACAGATCACATTGTTCTCACCCACAAACAACCTCAGGTCTCAGCTTGCACTCACTCCGTACCTCCTGTACTGCTCTTACCTGCAGGGCAAAACAATCTCCCCGAGCCTGTTTTACAGGCCTTGCTTTATCAAATAGTCTCAGAAAAGAAGCACTACGCAGCTGCAGTTTTTTTTCACTACAGACCTGACATGTTTGTCAGGTCACGGAAGTGTTCCACCGTTTACTTTTTTTCCAATTGTCTCAGTAGAATGGCTGATCACCCTCTTTGGTTTGGCCTATGTCTTTTTCTTGTCTAAGACAAGATTATACGATGATGAAGCAGGCTTCTGGTTTGCTTGAGGAGGGAAGAGTCCCTAATGACGCTGCTGATGTACAATGTACTCATGGCATTACCGAATCATTAAACTGGGTTGTCTTGTGGTTGCTTGGTCATAATAAACTGTTTGGTGCTGTGTTATGGCAGTTTTACAGTCGGTCTGTTTAGTGGCTGATGCATAGTAATATCCTCCTGGACAAGTATGGTGTCCTGATCGCATATTGTAATGAATATTGGCTAGAAACGTTCATCAGTAAAACTCTATTTCACTCCGTAATGATTAACGTTAAACTGAGTTATTAATCCACGGTTCACATGTGTGCCAAATCCGATCGATAATGGTCCAACTCTTTTGGTTGAAATGTTATAATGCATATACCCGGTATAACGCAAGTGGTAGCTCCCTGTGATCTAGCCTGTGGGTACCAACCTAAAATGAATGATTTCGCTTTTATCATGTATGCTATGAAAAATATTTTTGTGGAGTCATTTATTTATAAATCACAAAAACATTTGAGAGTACTTTTGTGTGCATTTATTAATATCTGACCCAATATACAATAGGCATAGGAGGTATTCAATTTCACCAAACTTGAATAATCTTTATTAAATGAAAGATGCCACTCTTGAAAACAAAATTAAACATTATCACTAAGGACAACCGTAGCATAGACATATGCAGCTAAAGCTTTTTCATGCTTTTTTTATTTGGGGACTTCACCTCAGTCATGAGTTTGTCACAACACATTGCACAACTTGGGTTACAGTAGTTTTAATCTTTTGTAACAAGATGTTCTGAGCCAATCCTAAGGATCTGTATCGGGACGATATGTACATATTCTTTTTGGATCGATATTGATCAGAAGCAAACTCTTCTTCACTGGACTCTGCTGTGTTTTGTCCATCTCAGCCTGCTAGTGCTGCGCTCCTTTGCCACAGCTGAGATCTACAGTACAAATAATTCACTGCATATGAGAGTGATGAATTGGAGTGTGGAAATGTGAGAAATGATTTGGTGATTGATAAAAGTTACTAAGCTCTGGCTGTAATGTTACCAGCTGCAGGTCATACCAGCTGTCACACATTATTGCAAATTCTGAGTAAGTTGATGGCAGGCCAAAAAAACACTTGGCTGTCAGGTTGGTGTGCACTCTACAAGCAGTTGTCTGTACCTTGTCAAAGATTGTTTGAGGTAAAGGAAGCATCAATCTTATCACCATTGTACAACTGGATCAGGTTTATAGATTTTTTTTTTTGCAAAACTTTTTTTTTCTTTAATTCTGATTTTGGTCAAAAATAAAAAAAGATTACATTTGATACAACACATAATGCTATAATTTACCTTCACAATACATGTTTTTACTGAATCAGAAGGGCTGTGCTGCCCAAAGGCTGCTAACGTTAACTCACTCTCCTGCCAATCTCAACACAGATTTGTTATTAAATTCTATTTTATTTGTATAGCCGAGTTTAACTAATCAAAAGATCGCTTCTGGTGGCTTGATAAATCAACCTTAAATGGGGGGAAAAAGGAAGAAACATCAGGGACAGCCACTGAGGAGGGATCCCTCTATTAGGATGGTCAGAAGTGCAATAGATGTCATGTGTACAGAATGAACAATCGTTCCATATGACAGAAATGATCCATACAATGAGAATAGTAATGGCAGTAGAAGCAGTAATGTCAGGCCCAATAACAATAGAAAAAGCATTACTACTAGTGGATATAATAGAATGACAATAAAAACAGTAATAGTAAAAAAATATTACCACTAATAATAGTAGCAGTTATTTATTAGAAAGGCTACTTTTTTTATTAGCCAGAACACATCATATGAAGACTTGCCAGTTATTTCTTTGTTTTCTCTATGTTCTGCATTTGTAATAACTATTTCTTCTTTCAAATTCCAGTGGGCTTCTCTGACTGCACAGGCCGCACAAAATTTCTTTTCAGCACCGATAACAGCCATTTCAAAGTACAGACAGATGGCATGTTGAAGGTCAGTAGAGTTCAACAGACTATTGTAAAATTCTAATGCTCACCTCTCCAAAATCCTTGCACATCCCTTTGTGCCTTAACATGATTAGGGGATTTGAGTAACTATTGTGTGAAAATATGAATTCTCAGCAACAATAACAAAATACCACTTTGACTCAACTTAGATGAAGTATGATGACAGAACCAATGTAAGTTTCAAGACGGCAGTGTCTCTGTTGAGTGACTCCTACATGTGTAACTTGGACCCACCTGAATACAGCACAGATTTAGTTGAACGGCAACAACACTTGTTGTTGTTCTTTGTTGTCAAACTACCTTCAACACTTTGGATTTTTAGAAGTTTGATGTTGTCATGTTGAGAGCTTGCTTGAATCCAAATCTGTTAACAGCAGGTTGACCTTTGCTAATGGGTGTTTTTTCCCCTCCAGGTAAAAAGACCAGCTGATATTCATGGACACCGGGAATTCTTTATCCACTCCTGGGACTCACAAGGTCACAAAATGAGTGTTCTTGTCAGAGTAGTGCACCATGGGCATCACCATGGGAACCACCACCATAATGTCAAGCATCACCATGGAGAACGCAAACACCACAACCATCAGCACCACCACACTGAAGTGGACTCTGCTAATAACACAGAGGTACTGTAGGATTAGAGACACTTTTGAAAGGGCATGAAGGAAACTTGCAAATGTATGTTTCTAAATGACGCTAATTCGAATAATATATTTGATGTAAAATATGTTTTGCAAGTGCCACATGCATCAAATTTATCAAGGGTCTGGAACAATTGACATTGTTGGAGGCAGGTTTGACAGTGGAAAGGCTCTGCATGCAAAGATCAGTTTTTCTATAGAACACTGCCCCTTTGTGGCTGTGTATGAATTGCCAAGGCTCACCGGTTCAATTCTGTTAGCAGAAGTCTTTTTCATAGCGCTGCGGGATGTAAGTTTGGAATTCAATTATTTTTTTTTTTTCTATACTAACTTAATGTAACTTATTAGGAGTATTGTCAAAATTAGCCAAATATGTGTTCTAAAAAAACGCATGATCAAATTATGTGTACATAAATTTTAGCGCATTATCTCCATGACACCGTGTCCCAACTGTCAGCACTGTGCAGCTCTAAACTTTTGTCAGACGCCTGGTTTTCATTTATCTCTGTTGCTCGCTAAGAAAGCGCCACAATGGACACAGAACGGCTGATTCCTGAAGTTACAATATGGAGTTATCTATACGACACCGTCTCATTTCATTAATAAAAATCTAAATAAACGTGTCAGGTTGCTGGAGGCTAAATTGTATGTCATTTTCATTTATTATCACAATATAAAATGTTTTCTGTTTTTAAAAAGTACAAACGGTGGAACGTAGCGCTTGCCGTTAGGAAACGGTGTCATTCTCTCTGTCATCATTACAGTTGTTAAATTATTTTAGCTTTTCTTTCACAATCAAATATCATTTTTTTGACTTTTTTTTTTTTTTACTATTAGAATTGTCAAATTTTGAATATTTATTAGTTTATGTATTCAGAGTTTAACCAGGTATGTAGCACTGACGAACTCTAACGATAACTGTGAAAAACAGCAGGGTTACAACTATGCGCTAACGTGAGCTGCAGCGATTAGAGTCCAATGTCTTGTGTCTGTCACACTATAACTGGCTACAAATGTGCGTTTTCTTCCAGGTGCCCATTCTGAATTTTCCCAAGACTGGTGAAGGGCTGATAAGGAGGAAGAGAGACTGGGTTATTCCTGAATTAAAAGTTACTGAGAATGACAGAGGACCCTACCCCCTACTAGTAGCTCAAGTAAGAGGAACCTAAGCCCCTTGTTCCTGAGAATTTGATACTGAACTGTATTTTGATTATTTGTTTCTCCGTTTCTGCCAAGTTCCCGCTGCAGTCATTGAGCTCGGCTTTTTATTTTAGGTTTTCTATTTACAGTACATTCAAATATAGCATTCCATTTTCATGTGTGCATCTCTTCCCACTCCTCCCTAAATATAGCCATAGTTTCAATTTTTCCTTAACTGGTGATAATCAGTTATTGACCTTGTTTTATTTTTTATATATTTAAAGTGTAATCATCCTGTTATCAAGGGAAATTATAAAGAAAATGCATAGATGTTCTGAGGTGCACTATGGCTGAAATAATGAATCGGCTGTTAGCCATGTAGAATTTTGTAACCGCTCTCGGTTTCTATACCTCAGAAAGGTAAATGCAGATTAACTCAAAGACCTCTGCAGTACACAATATTGTAGCTAACAATATTGTGGTCTAACTCCGGCCTGGTGTGTTTTTTCCAGATCCGTTCTAATGAGGATAAAATACAGAAGATCCTCTACAGCATCACTGGTCCAGGAGCCAGTGAGGATCCTGTTGACCTTTTCACCATGACCAAAAACACTGGTAATCTGTATCTCACACAACCGCTGGACAGAGAATTAATAGACAAGTACATGGTAAGCACCCTCTCTGATGTTAGTTTTATACACTCTGTTCACTTTTCATGATCAGGCAGGGAATCATATGGACACACTTTGTACTCCTTTTTGAATTACAGGTGCAATGTGTAATTGTTCCAGGATTTTAGTTTAAAAGAGTCCAAAAATGTCTGTTGATCAGAGATGCTGTATCTAAAATGAGACGATAGTGAGTCACTGTAGTCTGTCCTCAGTCCAACATGAGATGACAAAGATGTAGAGCTGCCCTGAAAGCTTTTCAATAATACATCCATGATCCTTGTGCCTTTTTTATAGTTTGTTTATTGATTTAAATTCTAAGTTGAAGAAACAAGAAAACTACTCGCAACCTCGTCTTATTCTCACTGGGAGGCTGCTACTGGGGTACAGCGTGCACCTGCTCCGGGAGACGGATGGAGCTTTCGTTAGCTTTTTGAATTTAGCCAGAGCAAACCCCAGCACCGGGGCTCTCATCCTGTTGATGGCGTTGCAGTTTAGACCCAGCGCTCCACCAGCTCGCTGTGACCCACAGCGCTGGGCTTATTTGCTGTCCGAATCCGAGTTGCCCCATAACAATAACTGGAAGTCATCCCCGGAACAAAAAATCACCACGGACCCTTGGAGCAGCTAGCTCAGTATTACATGGCCGAGCTTCATATTCCTTCAAACTAATTTGTGCATATCGACACAATCACAGATGTTTATTCAGGGCGTTTAATCAACCTTTCCTCCAAAAACAATGATTATTCAATCTTACATTGGTAACATGATGATTAATTGCTAATGGTCTTCTTCACTGCCTAACTTGGTACACCTGTAGATCAGAGATTTAAAGTGAAACCAGTGGCATGTTGTGTCACCAGTGTGAATGCTAGCGATATGGAATAAAGGATCTACATGGATTATTATTGAGTATACAGTTTTATAATTCCAATGTGTTTGTCTTATGCAGTTTAAAGCACATGCTGTGGCAGAAGGTGCAGGAACTGCCGAAGCGCCTATGGACATTATAGTGAAAGTAACTGACCAGAATGACAACAAACCAACTTTTGCTCAAGACACCTTCCTGGGAGAAGTTGCTGAGGCCTCGCCAAAAGGTACTGGCAGTTAATCTCCTTTAGCCCTGAAGATGTCTGTTAATGTTACACGGTATTTTTTGTTATCACAAGATAAAATAGCATATTTGAACTTCTACTGTTTGACCTAAAGCTTTGATGGAGTTAAATCAAGGACCTGCTCCAACATATTTGGGAAATACTACACAGTGGATGTGCCATTACTGAAAGGGACTTTTTCTTATGCGACCTGTAACCTAATTATAAACATAAGAAAGAAAAAGTTTGCAAACTCATATTCTCAAAAAGGTGAGCATCCTAATTAAGCTTAAGCTGAGGTCAGATGGCTAAATCAAAAATAATCTGTCACCTTGATCATTACTCTCAACTGCCAGTTGTCTAAATCTACCTTTTTGTTTTATGTGCATGCGATTCATCATAGTAGTTAACCTTGCTATAAATTGTACACTACTTTTTATATTGAAGGGTCATTTTAGTTAACTATATGGGTTATGACAAGACTATTAATTAGTGACTAATTGACGTCACTGACTGACCACAACCATCACAAGTGCATTGTTGGAAAAAACTATCGTACCCAGCTTCAGTCTGTAAATCACGTTTTCGATGAAGTGCGCTGCTTGTTTATGGGAAAAATCAACGATTACTCATTGACTTTGGATACATAATGCATCTAGAAAGAAAATGTGTACGTCTTAATGTAATAATCTGGTGCACTTTGAGAGCCAAGAGGCTGGATCTATGAAGGATGTTGTGCTAAACAATTTATTTATGAACACATTGGGTGTATAGATATGAATGGTGATGACAAAGTCACCCACAAAGCACGGTTATCGAGAAAGGGTCCGTTTTTGAAGACTGGTTTAGTGGGTTGCCGACTTCGCCCTACATGTTGCGCTGGGAGCATGAGTCCTTTCCTGCAGGGAGAGGTTCCATCGAGTCCACAGCCTCTGGTCTCGCTGCGGAGGGCTGAAACAATAATCGTTTTATCTCAATTATCTTGATTTCATAATCGTTGGAAGACAGAATTCCAAGCCCCAGCCCTACCAAGAATATCACATACTTAATTTTCACCTCTGACTTCCCTCTCTCCAGGTTACGAGGTGATTAAGGTTGTGGCCACAGATATTGACGAGCCAAATACTGACGCCTCAGATATTCGCTACCGTATTTTGAGCCAGGATCCAGATTTGCCCAACGAATATATGTTTGTCATCAACCCAGTCACTGGAGCCATCCGGCTCAATGCCGGCGGGCTTGACAGAGAGGTGAGCCTTCTAAAAACCTATTTCACCTGTCTGTCTTTCATGCTGACTCTGTTGCGGGCCGACTGAGAAAGTAGTTTGTTTACATAGGAAGTAGTTTATTAGTAGATGTTGGTATGAAACTACTGACTGAGATCTCACACAGCTGATCACAGAAACTGTGTGGAAGTTTATATAGCCATCTGCTATTGGCTGATCTTGACAAGTGGGATTGGAAAGATCAAATGATGCATATCTGGAAATCTATAGATATCTGGCAGATATAGATTCATTGACACAAAACCACAGATTCAGGATATTGGTTAGCATAGACTGAAAACAAAAATCCCCATGCAGAAGAAACTGTACATCTTGCCAACCAGTCTGAGATAGTTTGTAGAACTGACATTTTCCTATCCATTCATGATGCAGTCATTTCAAGTAACTCCAAATTTGTTGTCACGGTAACTTTCATACCACCTTTCGACTTTCCTCCGTTTTGCATTACCGAAGAGAATATTATGGTAATTGCCTAAAGCAACAGGAAATGCAATTTTGATGGCGATGGAGTAGAAAGTGGTCTGTTGCTTTTATACACTGTACATTTCCTTTTGTTGTTCAAAGTAACATTTGTCATCATGTAACATCACACCAGCCAGGGCTAATGGGACTGCCATTAGCTTCTTGGCTATTTTTCTTCATGGATTTGCTCCAACGGAGTCTAAAATTACGTCAAAAATGTTTAAGCCTTCCAGTTGGTGAGTTAAACTCATTTGTGTTTCTCTTCTAACAGAAATATCCAAAGTACACTCTAGTGGTTCAAGTAGCAGACCTGATGGGAGAAGGGTTGACTAGGGAAGCAAAAGTAATCCTTACTGTCACAGATAGCAACGACAATGCTCCGGCCTTCACTCAGCCTTCCGTAAGTACAACATGATTCTGACTGGAGAGCTACGTTCACTAAACACCTCCCCAGATGAGCAGGTCTACAGTCCTAGCTCAGCAACCATAACTAGGCACCGCAGATCTGTCAAGCTTTGGAGTTTTTGCCATGCTTCATTTTTTTTTTTTTTTAGTAGTCTAGTTTAAAGTTGACCATGTATGAGCTGGCTCGTTCATGGTAAGTGAACTATAGTAAACAGAGAATCCCATAGCTGTAGAGTCATGAACTAAACTGCATGATGATGTAGATTATAAAATGAAGGCCATCGTTAAAAAATACTTGTTTACAAGCAACAGCATCCTTTTTTCTGATCTTCACTGTTTTTCTCTTTTAACTCCCTTGTTACATTTTCCCAGTATGCGGCATCTGTTCAAGAAAATGCAGTGGACGCTCATGTCGTTAGGATGTTGGTCACAGATGGTGACGAGCCACTTTCCCCAGCCTGGAACGCCAAGTTCACGATTATCAATGGTGATCCTGGAGGACATTTCACTGTGAAAACAGGAAGTAACAAACATGAAGGAATCATTTCTACTGCCAAGGTAGGAAATATACAAAGAATTCTCACAGTCACAATATTAAAGTTATGAGATATGTCATTAAATGTTTGTTCCATAGATAGTATTTCAGCAACCTTTTGTCAGTTTATTAGATAACAATCACTGTTATCTATTGAGGGAATTTGAGTGCAAGTTGTACAGCAGTATGAGTTGTGAGACACTTGTCTGAATTGTGCTGCTCTGCTTTTCCTTCCATCCAATTAGGGTCTTGACTTTGAGAGGAGCACCACGCACACTCTGTTGGTTGCAGTGGAGAATGAGGTTCCTTTTGCTACTCCATTGCCCACTGCCACTGCCACAGTGGTGGTGAGTGTGCTGGACGTCAATGAAGCTCCAATCTTTGATCCAATAGAAAAACATGTGTCAAAACGGGAGGACCTTGCACCGGGCGGTGATGTGGTGCAGTACACTGCTTCTGACCCAGACACTGCACGCAAACAGACAGTCAAGTAAGCTCAAACTCTGATCTTTGTTATTTTCAACAAGTATTTAAACACAAGGTTATCACTGCCAGAGAAAACTAAAATAAGAAAAAACAAGCTTTAGGTGTCACTTCTCTAACTTCTGAGGGCAACAAAGACTGTATTCAATTCATCTTTAATTTCACTGTATACTATTTAAGTGCAGACAGCATTTACTACATGTTCACTATTGTCTTCCAAAGTTTTTGTGTAATTTGGTTTGCTCCAACATTAAGCTATGATTTTGTTTCTTTAAAATGCTGAAAATGGCCTCTTATTCCACCATTTCCAATCAGTAGCTGTTGATATTCATTGCATCACTTTGATTTGGAAGTTGATAGAGATTGAGTTTCATTGATAATAAAACAATGATCATGGTTCAATATGTCACTGTCACTGCTGTCAATAATTGCAGCCACCAAAAACCTTAAATGTTCCTGTTTTTCAGTTGATTGTAAGTTTGGCGTAATGAGCATTTATAAAAAGTAAAATCTAAAATGTTTCAGGCTTAAGTTGACAATATGTCCAAGCAAAACTCAAAGAACGGTATATGGCAAATATCAACTGAATTACTTTTTATGGGGATCGGATCTGTGAATGCCCTGTCATGAAGCATGTTGGTTATCTGCTCGCTTGCATAGCATTAACTCTGTTTTTTTCCTTGTATATTCAGGTATAGAATAATTCGAGACCCTGCCGGATGGCTGAATGTGTCAGACATGGGCCTGATTAAAGTACGAAAGGGCATGGATAGAGAGGCCCTCTTCGTCAAGGACAACAAATACACAGTACTCATTGGTGCATATGACAATGGTAGGTAGAAGGCAAGACTTGTACACGGTCATCTAGTTTTCTGCACTGCTTTAGGGGCCAAACAAAATATGTACGTCGTCTCACTGACGTTTTAGCTTCCCTAGAATTGAGTTTGTGTGTGTGTCTGCCACCTCACCAGATGATGTCCCAGCCACAGGAACTGGTACACTAATAATCCAGCTTGAAGATGTCAATGACAATGCACCCACCATTGAGGAACGTTCAATCAAGGTGCGTCTCCTTTCCCAAAACAATTTTTAATGCAGATGAGATTTGAATTCAAATGTGATGGGTGTGATTTAGGCAATGCTGGGTTTGAAGAGCAGATGGGGGCTATATATGGACAGAGAGGGGACTGAGGAAAATTGGTGATGTACACAGCTTCTGTTTCAATAGATGGAGGAAAAATTCATCCTACCAAGAAAATGTTTTTTAAATATTTGCAAAGGCTTGATTTCTTCTTTCTATGATTTCTTAATTCCTGGTTCCCAAGTGTCCTCGGAGGGAAAATTGGAAGCATGGAGGAAGGATTTGAATAAGGAAATAACATTGTAGGATTGGAACATCCTATTGGTTTGTGAAGATGTACAGAAATGATCTCTAAATACTCGTCCGAAAATATTGCAAAATAATTAACTTGCGAGTATAGAAATAACACCATTTTGGCGATATATGTACTAAATGTAATGAATGTAAAGGTACCTTGTGTCATTGTATTTGGGATATAGGAAAAATATTTTTGTGAAAAAGTAAAAGATGGACACAATCATCCCTATAGAGGTCCCTCTGGTACCTAAGATTTACATTTTGAACCTCAACCCTTCAAACATAAAACTGAAGAAAAAGGAACATACGCTTAGTGTATCTTGCAAGAAAGCATAATGACCACTAATAGATTATCATCATGTATAAATCAGCCTATCACCTGACGAATATATCAAGGATTAGAGGATTTATGTCAACAGGATTTGGAAAAACTTGTCCATGCATTTATCTTCAGTGGACTGGACTACTGTAACGGTGTTTACAGGTCTCTGTAAAAAGTCAGTCAGAACGCTGCAGCTCGAGTCCTCCCTAAGACCAGGAAAGTGGATCACATCACTCTAGTTCTGAGGTCTTTGCACTGGCTTCCTGTCCAACAAAGAATTGACTTTAAAATTCTGCTGCTGGTTTATAAAGCACTGAATGGTTTAGGGCCAAAATACATCTCTGATCTGCTGCTACCTTATGAATGGTTTGGGGAAGTGAGGTGGGAGGAGAGGGAACCTTGTTTGTCCTTGTCATTTGTATTCTTAATGAAAACTAATAAACATTGTCACGATCTCACAAAATTTGTTTTGCAGTAACATGAGCAAATAAAGAGTCTTTCTGTCATTGTGTTTCCTCAGGTGTGTCACAAGGAATCGGCTCCTCAGCTGCTGTCGGTGACGGATAAAGATGGACCGGGCTTTGCTGCTCCATACAGCGTCTCATTACAGGGCATATCGAAGACTAACTGGACCGCTAGGATGAACGATTCCAGTATGTACACTATTAATTCACAATAAATAGTTTTTTTTGGGTTTTTTTTACACATGGTAAGCCACAAACTTGTAACCATCCAATCAAATGGCCATTACCAGGAGAAACTTGTAGGTCAGTCCTGTCTGCAGAAAAAACAACTAATTAAATCAAGAAAATATTTTAACTGTTTAGGAGCTGAAAATTGTCCTCAGATTAGCCATCGCCAAAAAGATCAAAGTTCATATAACAGGTAGTGCTTCCAAGGCAATGTACTCGGTCAGAGATGCTTCAGTTGAGGTATAAGTTTAGAAAGTGTTTACTGAGATTTGAATGATTTTGGATGGTTTATTGGGGCACCGATACAGAGTATGAGAGTAATCGGTGTCTGAAGAGAACTCATTGAAAGGAGCCTCTCATGCAACACTTTTCCAAATAATATAAGACAAAATGAGAAACTCAACTGGCCAGTGGCTATAAAGTCAATTTTCCTCTGTTTCAGGAACTGGCATCATCCTGAATTTAGCCACTGAGCTAGAAAGTGGAGAGTACACTGTGGTCCTCAGGGTTTCAGACAACCACGGCGAGGCACAGGACAGCACCGTCCAGGCCACAGTTTGTGACTGCACCGGGGAAGAAGTGATCTGCAAAGGGCGTGTGGCAGGTGGCACTGAACTGCCCGTAATCCTGGGAATACTGGGAGGCATCCTGTTGCTGCTCAGTAAGTCTGATATTTAGTTTACAAACCCCAGTCGGGAAGCTGGAATAATTAACACATGGTGTGTCTGTATTTGATGGTCTATTGCATTGCGACGTGTTCTCTGGAATGTTTCACTGTGCAGGGAGCATTGGGTGGCCCAACTCTCAGCACTTCACCTAAGCTGTTTTTGCTCTGTATGAAATGGTTGGACTTGTGGTGAATCATGGGTGTGTTGTATTAAGCTTTGTGCTCTGTATGCTTAGTGCTCGTGTTGCTGCTGCTGCTTTTCGCGAGACGGAGGAGAGGAGAGCAGAAGGTACCTCTACTGCAAGACGACGACATCAGAGACAACGTCTACTACTATGATGAAGAGGGCGGCGGGGAGGATGATCAGGTAAATTAGGACGGGGGATTTGGACTGATTGCTTTATGACGAGGCTCAATCAGGTGCACATCATATCAAAATAATGAAGGCGGTTCTGACTGGAAAAGCTGGAGGGACATATCTGTCAGTATTCACATTGACTGTTATTATAACATATACATTTGCTTATCTACAATGTTGAAGAAAATGATCTTGAGTTAAAGGTACAGATGGAAGCAGCCTGGCTGCAGTGTCACACACCTACATTATGTGACCGTTTTTAAACATCATAGGCTATTCTTTTAAGAGCTTACTGCTGTTTATTTAGTAGTTAAACGTTCTTCAGTGCTGCCAACATGTAAACTAACATGCTTCAGTTATATAACAGTTGCGTTTTATCAGGTTTATAATTCTGTTTATAAGTCAGTTCTCATTATTTTAAGGGTCATAATAATAGTCTATGGTATCACATTATCATTAATATTGTTGCTGTGAAACGGTGATATTTTCGGAGGTTATACTCGTACCATGAAAATCTCATGCCGTTACTCTAGTTGAGCAGTGCCGCTGGCCAGCACTTATTAACGTTAGTGGGAAGACTGGTGTCAAATGGTTGTTTTTAGCAAAAGCACCATTGCTAATCTATCATCTAACAGCAGGAGACATAGAATACAGTGAGTTGCATATAAAAATATCAACAGAAACATGGTTTACTTTTATTCAATGAATGCACCAACAGATGTTTTAGTTTAAATGAAATACGCAGTATCTTTGTGTAAACCCCTAAGTGTTTACAATCAGGACTATGATCTTGGTGTTCTCCACCGTGGTCTTGACAACCGGCCCGAGGTGTTCAGAAATGACGTGGTGCCAAACTTCATGCCGGCTCCTCAGTACCGGCCTCGGCCCGCCAACCCAGAGGAAATCGGCAACTTCATCGACGATGTGAGTCAAACAAGCAAGAGCTCATACAAACGTATTCAAATCAAAATAGTTGATTTATCACTGCTTTTAAATGAGTGTTTTTAAAGCTCATATTTGTTTGAAATCACAAATGATCTCATGTTGCCACACGCACTATTCCAATTTCAAAGAGTATTTTCATTCTCTTATCATATAGATTATTAGTTAACACGAACTGTAAATGCTTTAATTCAAACCCGATGAGGCTCCTTTTGGTGTCCCAGTTGATTATCGTTTATTTGTCATGGCATGATGTTCTTTGATACTTGTTGCATCATCCTCTATCTTTCCTGATTTCTGATTCCACTGTATATAAAATAATGGAGTTCAGTTTAATGAGAACATGTATCCTCTGCGCCTCTCTTAGAACCTGAAGGCAGCCGACAACGACCCGACCGCACCCCCTTACGACTCCCTGCTGGTGTTCGACTATGAAGGAGGCGGCTCTGACGCAGGAAGCCTCTCCTCTCTGAACTCGTCTTGCAGCGGAGACCAGGACTACAACTGCCTCAATGAGTGGGGATCCCGCTTCAAGAAACTGGCCGACATGTACGGAGGAGGAGAAGATGACGATGACGACATGATGTAAATGTCCCAAAGGGAAAGTAATATGGCTGTGTGAATGTTAGATTGATGCAAGCATGGACTGGTGAATGACTGCATCCCAGGGAAATTATAGTGCAGCCAGACATCGGTAGGCCCACAGATGTTGTTTTCTGTGTGGGGATTGAGGTTTGTTGTCAATTCAGTCCTGTCAGCAGTTACCAGCCACTGCTCGGAAGCCAAAGAATGAGTTTTTTTTTTAGTTGTTTTTTTTATACATGAGTTCTTTCTGCCTGTCTTTTAAAACCCTGTTTAGTTCTATGCTAAAGACTAACTTTGCCTTTTGTAAACGTTCTGTTCATTGAGACGTGGAGCCACGCATCAGTCTCGATGGTGATTCACAGATATTTCAGCCTGTGTTGTAGCTTACTGGGCGACACTGGACACTTGCAGTTGCACTGGTAACATTTGTGTATTTTTGGCAATGTATGGTACTTTTATGGAGTTTGTACTACTGCTTCAATTAGATTTTTTTTTTTTAGATGTTTTATATTTGAGTAATGAAATTTTAAATGATCAAGGGAAATCAGGTAGCTAGCCAACACATCACCCACTGAGGGCAGAGTTCAATGCATTATGAATGAATGCTTCTTAAGATGCTTGATTAGTGTCTGTTCAGTTGGCATCTTAATTACATTGTAATGTCAAAACACTTTTTGCCGTTGCCTTCAGTGGTACTTTTTTTTGCAAATGCTTTGTTAATTTTGAATTTGTTTATAAAGTTATCTTAATGCAATAATGGATTTGGAAATGGTCTTTGATTTCTTTCATGTAAATAAGTCTTTCTGTAAAATATATTAGACATCCAAAATGATGGTCCAGCAGTCATGACGAAAGTAAAATCCCTCAGGAGTTGTGGAATTGGCATATTGCAAGACTTGATGCATGTGATGGCAGAGGAAGCCGTTTAACACCCAGACTAGAGTTTCTATTTACTCGGGGTAATCGGACGCCTGCCTGCCACTTAAACTGCGCTTCCAAAGCCAACTGCGTCTGTCTGTACCAGACTTGCATGTCTGTAAACTAGGCACAAGAAAAGGCCTGTGGTTCCACTCTCAATTGATGCTACATAAGTTGCAGCACAACACGATCCCTTAAAGAACACAATCGGAGTGGTGTCGCCTTTATGTGGAACTCAAACCTGCCACTCACCTCTTGGGTGGCAAACATGTATCTGGCATCACACTTTCCCATCCATGAAAAATAAACATTGCTGACATGTCAAGGAGCTACAAACAAACTGACTCGTCTGCTGCAAGCGAACAGGAGCGGAATACCAAACAAAAAGGTGACTAATGACATCACTGTCAAGGAAAGGATGAGCAGCCTTTAATTAATTTTACACCACCACTTTTGAAACTGCACTTAAAACTCACCTATTCAAATCTGCTTTTAACCTGTGAAGCTAGTTATGTTTTTGTGTTCCTTAGCCTTAAACCTTTTGTTTATATTGTAATTGCTTTTATCGTTTCATTTTTGACCATATAAAGTGCCTTGAGTACTTTTTTATTTTATTTATTTATTTTTTTTAAAGGGTTATACAAATGAAATTTATTATAAACTTCTCTCAATACGCAATTGATAAATCCCATTAACCCAACGGTGTTAACTGCCATCCATTCAACCACACATTAATGTAATGCAAGAACTCGGTCACGTCTCATCACAAACGATGCATCACTGACGGAAGACAAATGTGCGGCTGCACTCACCCCTCCATCTCCAAAAATGGCCCCACCTACCTAGCCCTCACCACCATAGCACCAAGAAGCCTCTGGCCATAAAATAGCCTGAAAGCTTGGAACCTGAAGATTAATTTGATATGAAGCTCAGCAGTGTGTCAAATTCCTCTAGTCAAGAATCAGAAATAAAAATGTATTAATCAACTGATTACTCTAGTTTGTGGATGTAAAGTTTCATGAGGCTCTTGTTATCCTAGAGGCCACAATAGATTATTCCATACAGTAATGTCAAGTTAAAAAAAAAAAATCTCAATATGGGAAATGGCTATGTTAAATGGACTGTACTTCCTGAAAGCACTTTAACACTACATGGCATCATTAACACACAGCCCGTGGGAGCAATTTGGGGTTTAGTGTCTTGCCCAAGGACACATCGACATGGACTAGCGGGATCGTCACTATCATCACGCATTAATACAATTGGGATCAGAAGAGTGTCGGCTTTCCAGTCCAATTTCAAGACTGTTTAGGGTATGCAGAAACATTCAAATACATTATTTTAGAAAAAGGCAAAGATATCACATTTATACTGTATGCAAAAAATAGCATGTTTTTTTCCCCCCAAACTGTAGGGGATTAGCATAACGTGTGCATGTCTGTAAAAGGGAGACTTGTACCCATAAGCCTATTTTCATTCACACATCTTGAGGTTAGAGATCAAGGGACCCCCTCGGAAATCGCAGTGACAGTTTTTCCCTCACCAAACTTCAGAACGTTATTTAGCTCCCTTCCCGGGGAGTAGCTAGAATGACATGGTTGGTACCAACCGATTCCTTAAGTTTACTATTTTCTTATAAAACCAGTATCTTCTAGCTATAAAACTGAGCTAGCTACAGCCTCTCAAAGATGGTTGTTTGGCTGGGCCTGCTGGTGGGCTGTTGGATTGCTAACAGGTGTTAATCCTGTTAACTTTCCCTTTATGGCTACCACCTTTTTACACATCAGATAAATAAGGAAACACTCATTTTGTTTAAAAAACAGGACACAGTGGCCTCAATTAAGAAACCGGTTTTAATATGTTAAGAGAACAACCAGCAGGCCATGGGGATGGAGTGGCTCTTTTAATCAAACAGGGTATACAGTACAATATCACTGTAACCACAACCAAGAATAACTCACTAACAATGAGTACATGGCCACCACACTGTTTTTAAATGCACCTACCACTCTTCTCTTTGGTAAACTCATTAAGACCATCACCATAACAACAGAAATGCTCACACTGGGGGCTTTTAATTGCAATGCAAAGTACAACTACAGGCGGCTGTGCCTCAGTGGAAGAGCAGGGTCATCCTTTAATCACGAGATCGGCGGTTCGATCCCCGGCTCCGCTAGTCCATGTGTCCTTGGGCAAGACACTTAAGCTGCGCAAACTGCGCCTGCGGTGTATGAATGGGAATGAATGATTAGTTCGGGTCCTATAGGGCAGGTGGCACCTTGCATGGTAGCATATGAAGGCGAGGGCCTGGGAATGTCAGACATATCATTGTTCCATCTAGGTTCAAGTTATAAACTTACTTTTAAATGACTCCATAACTCGTCCTTCCCCACTGAAAGCTCTGATTACATAAAATATTTAACAACAACTAACTGTTTCTGCTGAGATCTTCCACCTGCTGTCACCTCTTTCCATGTCAGACCCATCTGCTGCTGAAGTTCTCTTCATGTCAGATTCAACTGACACTCTTTTAACTGTGCATCTCAAGGTTAACGCCTTAGTCAAGTTCTGCTCATACTTCTATCACCACTATTGTGTTGCTATACAACACCTTTCTGTACTTTCAACATTAAAATCTTACAAAAACTAAATCTAATCTTTTTTTTTATAGGTCATGACAGCAAGACAGCAAGAGTCTAATCACTGAACATTTCAGAAAAATGTGCTAACAGTATGTATGCAAATATTGTGAATAATTAATAAAAGAAATGTAAGGTTCCTTTAACAATGTATTTCCTATGATTTGATTTCCTTGTTCTGGCTCATATTGTTCATAAATCAATAAGTAAATAAGTCTACTCCTCCTAGTACTACTACTATTAATAATAATAATAATAATAATAGTAATAATAATAATTGTGAAACATTTGAAACCATAATTGTACTAAGTAGTTATCTTTTGCTAATATAAATGACAGATACTTTCATTTCACTATGACATTATTCAAAGTCAGATTTTATAGTATTTTACCCCCATAACACTCTCATTTCGTGGCAGTGTCATGTTTGGGGTTGCTTTGTGTGTTTGTAATCATTTCATTGACTTTCTAACATGAAATGTTAACAGTCACTCCACACAGAGGTCTGTTCAGTAATAATGCAAGGAGGGTGTGTCCTCAGTGTAGTGAGATGGGGAGTGAAGGTGTGGGGGTCGGGGCGGTGGATGGACATGAAACATGTTCGACTGAGACTGAAGTTCACCAATAATTGACGCTGCCTTTACATGGACCATCATCACCCGCTTTAACCTTCCTCAACAAACCTTCCTGATGTCTTCATGTTCTGTACCCTAACTTGCACAAAAGTTTAAAAAAATCAACCTGAACTTATTTTTTTTGTATATTGTAATTATTGTGACATATTATTATTACTATGATTATTTTGGAAACATTATTTTAGGAAGCATGAGCACCATGGCTGAACACATGAGGGAGGGGCTTCACGCATGTATTTCTCACATTTGCTGTGCTCTACGTTTTGTTTTGTTTGGTATTATTTTACATTTAATATAATACATACAACATTTTATATAGTTTATTCTGCGATATAATTTCATTTCATCTGTAAAAGATTTTCTAAATGTAAAAAGAGACCTACAGGTGATCTTTGTACCCTGATTGTTGAAGATTTAAAATTAAAGTTGAGTTACAAAGTAAAATTACATTTAATGTCATAATTAAATGAAAAACTTTTGTTTAAAAAATTGTTGGCTTTTTTTCTTTAATAACTGAATTTGTTGGTTTTTCAGTGCCACATTAAAATCAAATCACAACACAGAAAGCAAACTGAAGAGGTGTCAGTGCTGCTGCAGAGAGCAGCTTCAACCTGCCAATAGTAAACGCAAAGCACCATCATTCACTTCCATGAGGATGTCTATTTTGAGATTGAAACGCATCATTGGTGACAAAATGAAAAACAATTAACTGTCCAATCACAGCTCGGGGGTGCGAGCATAGGCAGAGCTTATCATCGCTGACAGGAGCAGTCCCATTGAAATAGTTTCCTTTGGGCCAGCTGGCTGGAGAGGCACTACTATTAAAATACATTTAGCTACATTAGTGTTTCTCTGCAAATTATAATACAGTCGACAATGTGTGTTGTATTTTACTTAATTTCTTAGATTTTCCTCTTTTTTGAGCCTTTGAAATTTCCCATAGCTGATGATGTACATATTTTGTAAAAATATAAAGCACAGTGATTCACTTTTTTCTAATGCTAGGGTCAGAACAGGAAGTCCAAAAATGTCATACTGAGAAAAACCGTCATTCGGGCAGATATGTCTGCAGTGAAACTCATGCACCCTAATGCAGTCATTTTTGACTCTTAAGACAACGGGAAAAAGTTAAAGGTGCAAAACACGAGATTGGGAGCATTTCGATTGCTTCTCAACGATTCTCAACGTGACGCCTGAGCCGAAGGCTCATAGCTAACAGTGCAAACAGCACTTACAGTACAAACTACGGTAAACGTGCCGACAGAGCTACGGGTGTTTACCTGAGGTGGAACAGCAGGGTTGGTGCTAGGAATAAATAAAAACATTGGCAATGAACACTCAAAAATATAATTTAACAGAATCCAGGCTTCAACGTTCCATATGTTGGAAGGGTTAATATTCACTTTCATTTTGACTTTCCCTTTTTTGCATCAAACCACACAAATATCTACACACACCATATCCATCATGTATTTTCCAATCATTCCAACTTGGTAAGTGACGGTAAAGAACTTGCCTGTGGGTTTCCACAGATCAGGCTTTTACTTTGTCATACTGTCCCAGCCGGATATTTAAAGCTGGTGGCTTACATAAAGTAACTGGCTGGCTTTGATCCACTGAATTTCATTCCACACTTTAGTGAAGTTTAAAAAAAGTTTTTTCTCAGTTCTTCAAGTGTTGATGTTACGTATGTACATCCTGAATCAAACTCCAACGTAAGATACGTCTTAGTAATCCCCAGCCAATTACCCTGCACATGACGGCGGTGTTATTCCATTCCATGATTCACAGTGGGTGTTAGTCCATTATCCACTGAGCTCCTTTGCTTCATCTTTGTGATGTTGAGACCACACATTATGTTCTTCCATGCAGCTACAGTGTGTCCACACAGCACGCCTGTGCTGAAGTCTAGAGAGGACATGATAACTCCAGGTCACTGAAGGGGGACCTCAGGCAGCCCAGCACATCCCCCAGAGAGAAGAGCTTCCTGGTCCCAGCCGTTAGGGGCTTTCTGGACCTCTTGGACTGGTCGTCATCATCGCGACCAAGTCAGCTGTCCTGGAGAGGAAGAGAAAAGATGTTTTTTTGGATCTGGAATTATGGCGTTTTCAGGAAACTATTGTTCTTGCATAACTTTCATTGTTCTTGGTTTTATTGTGTTTAAATGAATGTCTGACAACATAGTGTAAAACAATAATGTCTATGTACATAAAATCTTCACAGAAGATGTCCCGGGAACCACAGCAATGTTTATTAATGTGCGCTGACCCTGCCAATAATTGAAATCAAATACCCTAAATCTCAAAACCGTAGGCAGTTCATTTTAGCCACAAGGCTACAAACAACATTAGCGTTACAGCCCAACATTACTCCTCTCCAGGTATATTCTACAGGACCCTTCATTTCCATTTTCCATCCAGATTCATAACTTTCAGCCTTCTGGTCGTCCTTCAAGAGAGGCCTGCTTACGTTTGCCAACCTCTAGAGCGCTCCATACACACCTCCAGGTTTCACTCCAAAACCGTCCTACCTATGTCCCTGACCTCAAACGCATCGTCCTACCCATCCTCCAGAGGTGCTCTAGCTGTCTGGTTGCCCTCCAGACTTACTCCACCCATCTGGCCCTGCTGCTAATCAGCCCAGCCTCCATTCTGTCTGCCTGAGATCTCAAACTCTGCCTCTTTCCAACCCACAGGCCTGAGGTCCCCAGCTCTGTTTTTCAGCTCCCAGGTAATCAGTGATTTCAAATCTCATATGTGACTAAATGGAAATGTCAAATAAAATGTGTTTATTGCAGAGAGTAATCAGACTGTCATCCTTACCCTGAATATATTATTATTCATGACACAGAGTAAAGGGGGACATTATAGACCATGAGGATAATTCTTTTCCCAATGGATGAAAAAAGTTGTTTATGGTTATTGTGTAAATTTGACCTACCGTTATCACAGATGGGCAAAAGTTCTTTTGATTGGAATAAAGTTCCTGATAGCAAGTACAAACCCAGTCATGTTAAGGGCAAGGCTAACACACTGGCTGCTGGATATAATACACCTGTATTTTGTAGGCAGGGTTGCAGGTAGCTCACTGAATGGACCAGTTTTAGTGGTTTTGAATTGTGTACTTTGGCCTGTTGTCAGAATAATGCCCATTAATGCCCATTGTGACATTTTTTTTGTATATTGATGTGTTTTGTGCTTTTATATGCCGCTAATGCCATAATCCACTATCTCTGCATGCACAGGTACACACACTTATTATACAAGGACCACAGTGGAAATAAGTCCTGTGACTTTCTGGTGTTGTTCTTTCAATTGTGCATGATGTTGAAACTGTGTAAGTGTCCTTTTAAACGGAACTGTAAATTGACAAAACAAAACAGATCTGCTGTAAAGTGCCTGAGGAGCAACTTGGGGCTCAATGGCTCGCTCAAGGATCTTTCCACATAAAGATAATAGGAGCCGGAGATCACAACCGCCAACCTTGTGGTTAAAGAACACTCTATCTCCTGAGGCAGCTGCCCCCTTTCAATTGGTTGCTAAAGACAAAATATTTGCCTTTGTTTCCAGAGTTGTAAAATCCTGTCTGTGTATTATAAATCACTGTGCAGTGTCTTGGTGACTGATAAGCCTTCAGACTCAGAGATCTGTAACTTAAAGTGGACCCCCCCCCCCCCTCACTTGTGTGGCTTTAACACATGGCTGTTGATTTCTGTCTGCCCTCCAAGTCTTCACATAGAGGGCCCTGGTATCTTTTTCCAACCTGAAATTTTTTTTGATGTTCTTTGACAAAATACGGTTCTCATCATAAAATGCCAATGACTCTATTTTCATAGTAAATAGCATTCATGTTTGAAAAGATAGCTTTCACCTCCACAGGTTCCATTTCACCATCTGTTAAAATGTTACAGTCCCTTACCTTCCCTCTGTGTGTAATCCCGTTCTGTACAAGCTCCCCTGAGACTTCTGACTTCTCCTGAGAGTCCACGCTGCACCGTGAAGAAACTGCCTGGTTCTGGTTTTCCCAGCGGGCACAACCTTTATTTTTAGATGTTTTTCTGTGAGTCCTGTATTTCATTTTGGGGAAGGTGTGGGAGCCGCCATCTGTGGCCCCCCAGCTGTGTTCGGGCCACAGGGGGTCAGTCTGGGTGGCCTGGCTGGTGGTGGCCCTCTGGAAGCGCACAGAGATCTTCTGGGCTGAGCCAGTCATCAGGGTGATGGACTGAGTATCCACAGCTGGACCTGCTGATGTGACAGCTGGGAACTCAAATACCTCATCCTCATCTAAAGGAGAGAACCCAGGAAATTATGAACCAATCAATTGTTCATCATAGTATGACTAAAGAAGCTCATATTTAACATACAAAGCCTTTTTAACTGCAATTTACTTTTGATTTATAAAAATCCATTTTTCAATTCTGTTTGTTGAAACAGAATTGAAATTACCTTTACACGTGGGCAGTGCCGGGCTGCTGGGCAGTGAGCTGTGGGTCAGTCTAACTGGAGAAACATTTCCCAGAGAGGTGGAGCGGATTAGCTTCCTACAGGCCAGGACCAGCAGCTCCCGACATTGTTTATGACAGTTAACGCCACAGTCTGCAAAGTAAATATAGACACATAGACACATAGACACAGTGACACATAGACACAATGACACAGCATATATTCATCGGAGACGCTCGCGTCACCGCGGTTGGGGCAGTCGCAGGCACCAGTTGCCTTCGTCCCACTAAGTACAGACTTATCAAGACAAGAGGATGCTGTTACTTCCATTACTTTTGATTGCCAATGGGAAGCATGTTCTTGGGATCAGGTTATGAAAATCACAGCAGTTGCACTGGAAGTTTTCAGTTTCCCAGTTCTTAAAGGGTCAGTTCACCCAAATTGGCCCAAAACTTGGGAAAATCCAACTAAATCTATCTGCATAGCTAAATTCCACTAGTGTTTAATGTGAAAATATGTTAAGTTATTTGGCTCAGTAATAGAGCGGGTCGTCCTTCAATCAAAGGATGCTCCGCCACTCCTTGCATGGTAGCCCCTGCAATCACTGTATGAATAGGTGTGAATGGGTGAATTTACATGTATTTCTAAAGCGCTTTGAGTGGTCAGAAGACTAGAAAAGCGATATACAAGTACAGTACCATTCATTTTAAGTTCTTTGATTTCTTAGTCAGGATGAAATGTTAAACTAACCCTAATTTTAAATTGAAAGTGCCTATGCTTTAACATTTAACATCAAGCTGTACAGGGACACAGTATTTAAAGTGTCATTTATTATTTCTCATTCATCTTTAAACTGAGAAGTCCATAATATAATGTACACATCACCACCACAACAGACTGACGTTCTTTCGCTAACTGGCCCAATAGTTATGCAGTCGAGTTGTATAAAATAGTTTGCACAAAGCCGTTTTCTTGTTGAGCCTGAACAACTGACAACTGAGCAGACTCCATCGATAGAAAGCTCTGGAAAGAACTAGAAAGTGTTAAGTTTATATACAGTAAGTATGTTAAGATTGCGTTGAGCTCTAAAAGTCTGTATATCAGATCATATAACCAGTAGCCATGTGTTTTTAGAATTTTGAGCCACTGAAAGTCTGTTCTAGTAAAGAAAAACAGAAATAAATGTCTTTCTTGGCTATTATTTTGAAATGATCTCTTATGGAAGCAAAGCAGATATCCTATTGACTTAACACAAGACATGTATGGTAACATGAAATATGTGGAGCATGTCTAAATACATGCTTGGTAAATGTATAATATTGCATATAATGCAAATATAAGGGATATATATATATATAACAAGATGAACCTTATTTTACTTTTTGGGGATGGCAGGTTTCTTTATTTACTGCAGTTCAGGATTCAAGATCATAATATGACTATAACCAGTTACAGTTAATTCAGTTATACAATCTTTGTATGGTCTTTACAGAAGAATGCAATGAAACAATACCTTTGCACTTGTAGCCCTGCTTGATGATTCCCCAGAGCTGCAGGTCCAGAAACGTAAGCAGGGTGGAGGTGGATTCAGAAAATACAAAAAAATAACATTAGTTAAAAGCATGGAGACATCTTCCTAAAGCAGAGTCATCACAACATTTCCTGTTACAATGTGTATGCCTGTTGCATCTGTAAGAACATGACCTCGAGACAGTGTGTAATACCCTATAAAACCTAGCAAACAGATACAGTGTGTGGCTGAACTTGACATTTGACTTGCCTGACAACATTTTTGGAATGTGACTGGTGAGTTTAATTGCAATATTTCCACATGTTCATTGCTATAAGGAACTTTAAGAAGAAAAGTGCAGTGACAGAATCTAAGAGATACGTACAAATCCAGCACAATGTTCACAGAAGGTGGGCTTCAGGTATGTCATCTCCTGGAAGTTGTGAATGAAACCTGGACCCATCTTACTCTGGAGCAGTGGGTTAGCCCGGAGGAAATATGCTATCATCTCATCCTTGCTGATCAATCCATCTCTGAGAGAAAGAGAATTGGAAAAGTAGAAGAAAGAAAGAAGAATGTGCAGAAAGAGAGAGAGAGGATAGTCATTTACAGGTGTTCCAGTCCTTTCAGGTCAGACCAATTGCAACATAACATTCATCCCTAAGATTAAACTACAATTACAGAATTAAAGCAAAGGAGCGGGCTCGCCCCTACATTTTTCCTCACTTCGCTTCTTTAGCACAGTTGTTCTCGAACTGTGGTCACACCTAAGGACAAGTGCCATCTCTATCTGACACCAGGCCATAAAAAACCTGAACCTCAATTCTGCCAACCAATGAATGTTTTGGAGATGACATTGCTCTTTTTTAAATTGGATCCTTTAAACCATGATAGGTACTTAGAGAATGTGCAGGCTGCTGATGCATACTGTGTATGTGTAAGAAACAAAACAATATCTATATTAAAGAAATTCTAAATTATAAGGATTAAGTTTAACAATACAAATTAATTCAATTCCAAATTACTATTTTTACAACTTGTTTACTAATTTTCCATGCTGGGGAGGCTTGTTTGAAAGTAGCTTATTATCGGCCCGTTTATTGAAACTAGTAAGCTACACTACAAACTACAGCACTCCTTATTTTGTGGTGTAAGTTATAACAACACAAAACAAATGAATATGGTCGTCAGAGACTTTATGTACAAGTGCAGATTCAGCATGTGGTTGAGAACAGAATGCTTGATGAAGATAAACTCACTTCTGAGCTTTTTTCCTTCAAGAGAAAAAGTAGCTTGGAACGGAAATGTTAATATGATTTACTGGGAAATGTGGTAAAACTACATCATC
This sequence comes from Anarrhichthys ocellatus, assembly GCF_004355925.1. NCBI lineage: Eukaryota > Metazoa > Chordata > Actinopteri > Perciformes > Anarhichadidae > Anarrhichthys > Anarrhichthys ocellatus. The sequence continues at coordinate 289,514 of NW_022280161.1, read as the reverse complement.
GTGCTGTGACCATGTACTAAAAATTACACTTACTGTAGGAAATTATTTTTATATCTAAACTCACTGATCTTTGTCCAAAACGCAGAAGGAGTCCAGGAAGGGAAAATTAGCAGCGATGCTCTCAAAGTCCTCTTGAGAAATATAGCCATCGTGGTCATGGTCATAATTCCTGAACACAGACTTCACAATGACAACAAACAAATTATACACACATACATCTCTGCATTGTCCAACAAGTAGCTGTTTTCTGCATTGTGTGGGCATAATTTGAAAAGGGGTCATCCACTCACTTCCACCACCTTCCTGATGTGTTTATTGACCACAGAAGGGTCTGGTTTAGTGGTGACACCGGAGGCCCAGTCCAGTGGGACCAGGGGCTTGTTGGGAGTCGTTGGAGAGGTAGGCTGTGAGGAAGGATACAGTACACGAAGACGGGACTTAGTTTAGCAAATTATCTGTGTCAGCCCCAGTACACTCTTCACTCCAATTCTCCCAAAAGTTCCACAGGAGCAAAACAGTAATAAAAAAGGACAAATATTTGTAAGTTGTCAAAAATAAGTATAATTTAAAGTGTTAAAACAAAACTGAACACAAGCTTGAAGACAAAATACAAACCATTTCAACTAAAACTTACCAATGATTTGGGGTTACGTGGTACCCTTAGCAATGACAGCTCATAAATCTCATCTTCGGTGTAGTAAAGGTCTAAAGATAGCTGAAAATACAAGAGGGAAAGTGAGTGGGCAACTTTAAATTAGTTTTGGTCCAAGCAATCAGATCAGAGTCCTGTGTTATAAAGATATTTTAGACTGCTCTGTAGTGTTACACCCGCCTTAATCTTGCTTTTTAGATTAGTCTAATACAGCGGTTCCCAAACTTTTTAGGCCACGCACCCCCTTCTACATCCCGACCGGGTTCACGCACCCCCAATCCCCCACACCTTAAAAAAAGCAACAGAGCCTATTTATAGCCGCATAAAAATCGGACCAATGAGAGAACAGTTTGCTCGCGCGTGGCGTTTGTTTACAAGATAAAAAAACACAAAAAAACACAAAAAAACTTCCTGCACCGTGCCTTTGAAAAGGTAACGGACGTACACCAGAAGATTGGCCAGATTAGCCACATCTGTAGGCTCGTCTACTTGCAGAGAGTAAAACTCACTCTTCACGCGACCGACTAATGTAGCCAGGATGTCTTCGGACAAAGCATCGATGCGGGGCGACAGTGTTGTTGGACACCGGGATCATGTCCAACTTGTTTGCTTCTCTCTCTCCAGTCATACATTCCACCATCTCTTTGGCAGCTGGCAAGCACACGTCTTCGGCGATTGTGTGAGGTAGCCCCTTTCTTGCTATTCTGTGACCAGATATGAAGCCCGTAGTGCGTTTTTTGTCGACCCAACACATGAATGAGACTGTAGTTGTTTTGGGCTGTTTTGTAACTCCTCCAATTTCGATATAAAAAATGTAAGGGGCTTTAGACTTGCACTGGCATGCTTGGTGTTCAGGTGGCGACGTAAATAAGAGGGCTGCAGACAGCTGTTAGCCAGAACCTCACTGCACCGACTGCATAGCAACCCTGTCTCCTAAAAATTACGTTCCCCCAAAACTAAAATGCATTCTCAATTACGTTTGACCAAAAACGTATTTTCTCCCTGATTACGTTTGTGTTTGACTTATTACATTGACTTATTACATTCAACATTTTAACACTAACATTGTTTTCCCTCTCCACCAGCGCCTCTCCTTCTCCCTATTACGCGGTCAGAATACTACCAAAACACACCGCCTGTCTCCGGCAGAAATGCGCTCATCCACGCACGGGAACAACACCGAGTTGTCGGCCGAGATACCACCAAAACACCCCGCCTGTCTCCAGCAGAAACGCGCTCATCCAGGCCGAGCAACGAGGAACATTACGCGGCTACAATACCTCCACAAAGGTCCGCGTGTAAAATGCGGGAGTAACCGTGACTCTCTTAAGGGTTAGGTTTGAGTGGAGATGTGGCTTCCTAGTGGAAGTTATGGTTAGGGTTAGATGGATACAAATAAATAAAATATACCTCCATAACACCCCGCCACTCTCGGCTCATACCTCCCCAGCAACGAGGCACATCACCCGGCCACAATACCTCCAGAATGTCCCCCGGGTGAAATCCGGGACTTGGTTTTATGGTTCCGAGTGGCGGGCGCTCACCCGTTGGCGCCGGACGCGAGGTCTCCAGCCGCCCCCACCGTGAGGCACCCCATCGTCAGGTCTGTCAGCCCTCGGAACAGGCCGCGGGGCAACAACTTGTGGGTGGCGGGGGTAGAGGCGAGGCAGATCACAGAAAAATAATAAAGACTGGAGTATGGCAAAGATATGTTGATGAGAAACGTATTTGTTATACGTCAAAAACAAACGTAATCAGGGATAAAATACGTTTATGGTCAAACGTAATTGAGAATGCATTTTAGTTTTGGGGGAACGTAATTTTTAGGAGACAGGACTGCACCATTAGGCCACCATTAAATTTTTGCTCTCGGAAAAAATCAGTGACACCAGCTGTTCAGTAAAATCAAATCGTCGGCCGTTTCCTTCCGACTAACAAAACTATTTTAACTATCCTATGACATACGACATACGAGTTTGCATTAGAACGGAACTCTGCCACATTAAGAAGCCACAGCTATGTTTTTGTATTGTTACACTATTTGCTGAAATTTCAAAATAAAATGTCCTAGTAGCAGTTGATTTTTTAGTATAAGGTGCTGAGCAGTTTGAAGCAGATGCTCAGACATTTTTATTTTCCCAGAATTAATAGCAAATTAGTCCTACTTAAAGGTGACATAGGATGCTATTCAGCATTTTCCAGTTCTTTTATTTTTGTGAGTCTCCTTGAAAATATTAACACGCTTTAATGCTGAATTAAAACAATAGAAAGTATTTTTCTCATACCTTCCATTGCTGCAGCACCTCTATTCACTGGAACAGTCTGTGTTAGCGCCTGTCTTTTTAGGCCCCCCTATCGAAAAGCCCAGTCAGCTCTGATTGGTCAGGGTTTGGTCTGCTCTGCCAGGGTCATTACAGCCAGGGAACCCCACCTAACTTAATTTAGCTGCATATATTTTAGTGCTGACTGAAATTGCAAATCAGTATGTGATTGAAATGACAAAAACTGTTAACTTGAATATCACCACAATAACCTCTTCTACACAAAAGGCGCTGTGCTCCAGTGGGAATCTGATTTTAAATCTGATCTGAGAAATTAACAATTTCGAAAACCAAGATTCCCTAACGTTTGGCTCCAGTAAGTACTGCTATTTATATCGCTATGGTACATCATTTTTGCTTAGTAGTTAAGTACAAACTCTGTAAATCGTAAACATACGTGGACTGTACTTGTATAGTGTTTTTCTAGTCTTCCGACCACTTAATGCACTTTAACACTACATGTCATCATTCACCAATTCACACCCATTCATACACTGATGGCTACCATACAAGGCGCCACCTGCCCATCAGGACTATCTAATATCCACACACATTGATACACCGCAGGCACAGCTTACAAGAGTAATTAACATTTTTAATTCAGCTTTTGGTTGGACTAAGCCCCGCCCTCTTGTGTCACTTCTGGTTGCAAAAAATCAAGATTGTGACGGCCAAAAACCAAGATGGCCAAAATGGCGAGCTCAAGGCTTCAACACAATAGTCCACAAACTAGGTGAAACCATGGTTGACGTCATGATAACTAAGTGTACTTCTTATAAACAGTCTATGTAAAAATATTAAAACATTCAAGGTTAACTTCTATGGAGGAGTGGATTGTGCAGTGAAAGTCGCCAAGTCGGCAACACTGACCATTCACGTCTCCCTCCAAAGCCACTCCCCCAAAATTATTATTATGAACGTAAGCATAGCATAATGAATGTAAACAACTCAGAACTGTCAAGCAATGAATGCACGACAGAGTGCATGCAGGCAGACAGGCAGGTAGTCCGTCATTTGGCCAGAGTGAAATGATTGGACGGGCTTATTACAGTCACAGGTACCAGCTTTTTGTCTTTCTTTTGTCAGAGCATTTTTATTTATTGATTGCTGTCAGTATGTAAAGAGAAGTTGAACAAATACAGCAAAAAAATATTTGAAAAAGATTACCAGCCCTTGCTTATATATAACGTGTTTTTTTTCTCTTCATACTTTAACTTTGATTGTTGCCACGTACAGTACAGTAGAAGGAATATAATGAAAATGGCATTCCATCTTTAAAAAATATCACCTTTTTTTGTCTTTCACCAGACACAAAGATATGTGTATAGTCGTTACAAATATGCTTGACTACTGGCTTGCCTTCATCTCAGGTCCCCCAGGATTTCTGAAAATGACATATTCCTTCTTACAGTACTCCTCTTCTCATGTTCTCATGAATTTAAACAAAAAACAAATAGACAGAAAGAAGAAGAGTGTTGAGGCATGTTGTGTGGAGGTTTCCCTTTTATAATTGTAATTGGCAAATTACGATATATATGAGGTAATCCCTCACCGTTAACAGGTAGATGAGGTCCATGTTGGGCTCCACCTGGGCCACTGCACTCTGCAATGAAACCAACTCATTGAAGGTCATGTAGAGCTGATGCATCTTCACTAGGTTAACCTGATTGCTGTCATTAACCCAGTCAGGAAAGACTACATGCATTGCAATCAGGTCCTTCAGGTGCACACCCAGGATGGGAATTTTAAAGCCCTGGCATTCATTGAAGGCCTTTCGGTAGCAGGAGTAGTTGTTGTTGGAAGAGACCAGCTCAGTCATTTCGCTCCAGATCTGGGGAGGGGAGTGGGGAATGTTGAGGTTTGCATAATTATCAAATCACAAAGTGAATGGTGTGGCAATTCATGTGACCTGCCTTGGTGGTCTTAGTTTGGGTGCAAGCAGGCAGTTGTATAGGTCAAAAGTAAGTTTTCTTAATTATGTATTTATTTGTATTTTTAGAAAAGGTTGAGGATTTTCAACTGACTTCATTATAGTAAACTTGCCTGGAGCAAGCCTCTAGTGACCATTTGAAGAACTGCAACTCAAGGCATTTTGGCTTCAGTGAACTTGTGGCTGACTATCTCAAACACTCGGCTGAGAAGGTTGTTGCTTTGTTGATAGCACTCCCTATACCATTTTCATCCAACTCATTGGATTTAATCTTATTTAAAACTAATTAACTAACTAAACTTGAATAAAACATGTTTAAGCCTGGTTTTCCTGCAAATACAGTACATTACCACTGGATTCCCTTGAACCATAACCAGACCTTGTATATAGTGATATGCTTATTTGTATGTTTAAAATGTTGTAGGAATGCATGTGTACTGAATGTTTGTGTGGATATACAAATATATACATAGGCTGGTAATGACTTACCTTCACAACCTCTGGAGCCAGATAAGAGTGAGTCTCCTTTAATCGAGAAATGGAGCTGTGGCTCAGCCCCCCCACCACCGCCATCAGAGTGTTGAAGTTCTGCAGCTGCAAAAGTTTCTGATGACAGAGTGACATGTTGAAAACTTGCTTCAATAATGTTTATCTAATAGAACATTTTCTGTGTCTGTTTTGTTCTATTGCACAAGGTCCCAGTTAGATTAGTGAATGAAATGTGAATAACCCATTAAGATCACATTATCATCACTATCTTGAGATGCCATCCAGTTTTCCCTAGTTGTTTATAGTGGAGGCAGTCCACAATTTCTGTCATAAGAAACACATTTTTTAAATAAAACCGATGGTAGACTTTAAACATTCATTAAATGAAAGCAACTATGAGACACTTATGTCAAGTTATAGTTGATGATTAAGCTGTGGTGGAATGGAACTAAGTACAGTGCATTTACTCGAGTAGTATTCTGGTCAACATACCTATGCGTAGAAAACCACCCAAGACAATGGGTTGTTTTGACCCAATGTTAGTGTTATTTTATGATATTACATCCAAACTGAAAATATGGTTATTGTGACTAAGTGTTAGACTAAACAAGTTCACATATTAATTGTTACAAATATATTGGTATTTTTACAAATAAATGTGCCAATGTCATTCAAAACTGCTACAGAGGCACAGGTTATTATTAATCAGTAACAAAATGTGAAATAAAGCCTGCGTTTAAAAAACTGGGGTAGATTATAAAAATTCTCAACCACACCTTTGTTTGGGTAAATAACCCAATAGTAGTATGAAAATGAATACAAGAACCCATTGTCTTCGTTCAAGGTTTCTACCCATGGATACTAGGGAAAGTCAAACCAGTATTGCGGGGGTGATATAGTGAACCAGATTGGCCTGCATGTCCTGCATAACCACTGTGACAAATCAGCCTAGAGTCCATTTCACAGTTGTAATTGTTGTGTAAATGTGTCCCAGTTTATCTCCTGTTGCAGTGTATGTGAATGACATCGGCTGACAGGAAGTAAACCATGTTCCACTTTAAATAAAAAGTGTTCGCTGAGTGAATGCTTTCTATGCTGTACAAACTCAAGTCCTCCTGGACAGTGAAGTGGGGAGCATTCACTAGAAAAAAGAAAAAAAAATGGTTTGCCTAATTTTGTAATTATCACTTCCTGACCCTGCGACCCAGGGACTTCAACAGCTTCAGGCCGGTGGCATTAACATCCCACCTCATGAAGACGCTAGAGAGGCTGGTCCTCGTACATCTCCGCCCCTGGTGAGCTCATATTTGAACCCACTTCAGTTCGCCTACCAATCTGGCATCAGGGTGGATGATGCTGTCATCTACCTGCTATACAGATGCTTTCTCACCTGGAAAAGGCTGGTAGTCATGTTTTTTGATTTCTCCAGTGCCTTCAACACCATCCAGCCTTTGCTTCTGAGGGACAAGCTGGAGCAGACCAGAGTGGACTACCACCTCACCACCTCACCGCATGGATCTTGGACTACCTCACCAACCGTCCACAGTATGTGCGGATACGGGAGTGCGAGTCCGACGTAGTGTCCTGCAGCACGGGGGCCCCACAAGGAACCATTCTAGCTCCATTCCTCTTCACCATCTACACCTCGGACTTCAAATACAACTCTGCAAACTGCCACCTGCAAAAGTTCACTGACGACTCTTCAATCGTCGACCTCATTTCCGCGGTGATGACAAGCAATACAGGGAACTGAACCAGGACTTTATAGGATGGTGCCAGCGGAACCACCTCCAGATCAACTCTGGTAAAACCAGAGTGCTTTCTGACTTTAGATGCATGCACAATGTTGACATACTAATAATGCTAATTATCTGTCATCTCAAATGACTGATAACCACCTTGATTTATCTAATAATTGTGAGATTATTTTCACGTAAGAGATAATTTCTTGTTAATCGGTCATGTAAGTCATTGTGAGATGAGGCCTCCAATTTACTTTTTTTGCAATGCACTTATGTAGTGAGTCTATACTTTTCTGATTAGGGAAAAGCAATGATGTTAGCTTTTATGACAAATTTGGTTTTGTCATAAAAAGACTACAAGACTTTACTGTTGCATTTGTCTAGTCTGGACATTGCTGTTTTCTGTTTTTGACTGGCGACAGAGTTCAGGATAGGATTTGAAAGCCTGTAAAACGTATACACTGTTCTTGTCCAATCAGCTTCCCAGTTCTGTAGTCAGCCTTGCATATATGTTTCTAAACAGTTTTGGGTAAAAATAATGTTAGCCACTTATTGTCCATGTTTTGTGGACAAAAAACCTTTAAAACACTGCTGCCTCTTCCCTTCTTACCTGAGCCACATGGATGTATTTGGTAATAACCTCTGCACGGGTCTGAGGTGTTAGCTTGCTGAGCACCATGAGTTGGACCCACTGCGAGACTCCGTTGAACAGAGCAATGGAGCGCTCCAGAGTTGGGTTGTCCACCAGGCAGCCGTGGATCACATAGCTCTGGTAATCAGTGAACTGGAAACAAATATTACAGATCAGATATCCAGCTGTCAATTTTCAATCTAAGCTTCTTAAGTCTGTAATGGTCATTGCACAGAATAATTGAAAATAGATTATGGGGAGATGGTATCGTGAGAGCCATGCCCTTTTCCCGGTACATTTTAAAATGTGTTGCATGTGAAGTTGATATTTTGACCTGATGATGGTGCCTGAGGAAAGTTCATAGAATTTTCAAAAATAAAATGTGGAATCATCTTGTGGGGAAAATGTAGCCCCGGTGGTGAGAGGAAGATCAAGGAGTCGCACAGCGATATTCAGATACTGAATGATGTTTTGTAAATCTTACATCTTTAGAAGTCTATTTCTGGCCATGTGTGGGGAATATGTGAGTACTTGTGTAAACTGAAGTAGCAGATTCTCATGTAATTTCAATTCATTTCAAGGGCAAACACAAACACCCATGCACACATAAAAGTGTTAATTTCATTAGTTCATAGTTTTGTCACAATTCCAATGAAAACTTTGAACTTCTTTCTGGTGTTGTTACCCATTAACCACCAGGGAGTTCACCCAGAGGCCGGCTAGCTTCACATCAAAGCTCTACAGCAGGTGTTCAGCTTCCCAAGAGCTTTTTAGGAACATTCTTATCAGTGTTGCACATAGTTTACCCAATTCACAGTGTATATTTTATTGGGCTTGAAAATGTTGATTGTAAAACTTCATGAAACGACATCATTTCTAACCTAACTTGAACTTAGTTAAAGAACTGACTCAGCAATGCCAGCAACACAATAGCATCCGTCTGGTCTGACATTAGGTAATGATAGGCATTCGCCACCATAAGCTACTTGTCATACCAGACCGAGGCTGTAGCAGCTACTCTGTAGCAGAGTGTCCTGAATTGAACATGGGTGTATCTTATTTGTTATGAATTCAACTTTTAAGAGGAAGGATGTCTGTATTTTTCATTTCAAATGTTATATAGTCTTGCTTTAAATGGTTGCATGTGTTTTTCTCAGTAGTTTTCATTCTACTCAGGCTGGCCTGCTGCACCTGTCAGCAGGTGCAGCAGCCACTTCTCACTTCCCCAAGTCCCTGCATTGCCATCCATCCACTGAATACCCCCAGACTCCCACCAGTCGCAGTCAACTGACTCTCTCATACAGCTGCTCACCTGTGTCCACTTTCCCTTATCAGCCCTGCAGCATATAACCAGCCCATTTCCACTCAGATTCTTAATGTTGTGTCATTCCTTTCTTTCCAGCCTTCTGCACCCTATACATGAACCTGCAACCTGCAACCTTTAATCTGGAATATTTACCTGTTTGCCTGTAATTTATGTAACCTCATTTTATCAATAAATCCCTGAACTGTTCCTGTCTGCCAAATTGTTTCCATTTAGGTCATTTCCCTTTGTTGCCTTGCACTCACCTGCCTGACAGAACAATCTGGCCAAAAATGTACCGCACAGATATATTTTCTGTGGACTAACAAAATTAGTCTTGCCTTTAAATCGATGCAAGTCTGTCACTGGCCCACAAGCTAATGTCTTCTGAGTCTCCCAGTCACCTAGCCTCGGGATCGTAAACCGGTAGAACCCTGCAGCCACCTCTGCCGATCAGTTGGATACCGAAAACCTGCGAGATCTTTTGTTGGCAATTTCCGCCAACTTCCTGTGAGATATTCCAGATCTGCAGTTTTGGAAGCACTTGGGCTCTTCACTTCCCAGTTTCTGGGTGAAGTGAAAGGGGTTATCCCCAACGTGAGCATCCATGTCAGCAAAAAAATCTGTAAGAATCAGTAAGATTCATATTTATTTTTCAGATATTAATGTTCACACCAGGCCTGTTGTTCTGTCGAGATTTGTTGTTCTTTTTTCACATTAAGTAAGTCATGATGGTTGTATTCAATAGTCCCAGAAGGACTGACAAACCCTTTAGAAAAAATCACTGGACAGAAACTCAGCTGTTTGTAGACATACCGATATCCTTCGTATGGACTTGAACTCCAGGAAGGTGAGATGCTCGGCCAGCTCCATTGGCTCCAGGTGGTCAAACAGCAGTGAGGCCTTGCCTTTCTTAGCCTGCTTCTTGCGCTGGGTCAATTTACGCATCCAGTCATATGACGGACTACAATGGAGAAAAATTAATAAACAATAAGCACAATCAATCTAGACAAAGTGTGACACAGTGATTCTAAACAATTTGTAACTTAAAGACAAAAAGCTGCAGGATCACCAGTATGGTCATTTAAGGTCATAGGTAGTTTGAGATATGGCTATGTAGGTTTGTAGTCATATCATATCTATGTAGGTTTGTAGTCATATCATAATGCGTGTCCCAGCTACAAAACAAGAAAAACTGGGCCTATGCACCCTTAGAGATGCGTTTTACCACTCAATAATGACAGTTTGTCATTTAGATCATTTAGGACCAGGACTTTGTTTTAGGGTTAACATTGGAATTTGGATTATTTTGATATAAGGATGAGGACCAAATTGTTGGAACAATAAAGATCTTACTTTGTAACACTGATCGGGTCAATATTTTCTACAAGTGTATCTATATGCTCTTTGTGTCTTACATGGTGGAGATGTCGAGGAGCTTGAAATGCTCTTCACAGGACAGCTGAGCAGCCACATTTCTGAACTCCTCTGTTTTCCGGATCAGACTCAAGTCCAGGTTGAACTCTGCAGGGAATGTCACAATCCAGTACCTGGATACACACATAGAGATTTCAGCAGCACATATTTTGACACTAAAAAGACATGATATAATTATAGCTCCAAGGAACTCCTGTGTGAGCTGGCTCTAGAGCAGTGTTAAAACAATAGCTAAATATTGATTGTTAAATTTAAAAAGACACGGGCAATGAGCATTGCGAGGACCAAATCTAACTGTTGCCTCGTCCTCTGTGTGAAATCTTGAAACTGCCAAACTGTATGGATGTATGTATGCATAAAGGTATAGGTAACCATGTATTTAGGCATGTCGGTCGGTATGTATATCGATAATATGTATGTTTGTATGTAAGTAGGTATGTAGGTAGTAGAACGGACATTCGCATTCATATCAACGAAGCAGGATATTCAGAGCGGTGTATCTTTCATTGAAACCGGTTGCGGTTGAAGCAGGCTAACATCCGTACAAACCGACTTGCGGCAAGTTGTGGACCCACTCATGCCAATGTGGCATGTAAAATAACAACATTGGCTAGCGTGTTTGTGTGCATGTAGGCCTGCCATGCTGGCTGTCCCTTTTATAAGTAAGAAAGAAAGTGAATTGTCCTAAACAGAATCATCAATTCAGCTCTTTACAGCCCCAACAACTAACAACAATCGCCATTTTCTTTTGAACTACTCAAATGACCACAGTAAACAGTTCAATGTCATTCTACCCCTATTCTTTTTCTATGGGCCACAGGCTTTGAAAAGGCAGAACCCCCGACAAAGCTGCAAGCAACAATACCGCGAGTCAAGCAAAGGCCCGTTCTGAACGACTATGCCACTATTGGCGTAAAATCTGGTAATATTGTTAGGTGGCATTGGCTTTTCTGTAGGCTTGGGTTTGGATTTGCCAGAGGCTGAGTAATCCAAAGTAGAACGTGTTAGTTTTGGATGAGTGTGTATGTAGAATCTTACCTCATTAGATAACAAATCTTCAGCCTGGTTCTCTGGTTGGCGTCACCTTTGCTGTCACGGTACGTGGGGTTCAGTTAAGGACTTTTTCCAAGATTTGACAAATCAATAGACTCCAATGTATGACAAATCAGGAATTAAGGAAATAATTTTCATGCTATGAAAGGTCTATATATGACATTCAAAACCACTAGATGTCGCACTAGAGAACCAGCACCTCAGACCAAAACAAATGGGCGGCCACACCTCCCCTCCCGAGGTTATGTGACACACAGAAGTAAACAAGGGAATACAGTTAAGCTTTTGTGAATAGCTTCAAGGTACAAGATAAGTACACAATGCAAGCAAGATAATGTACAACTTGGCTATGATTGCGTTATTTTAGTAACATAGCAAGGTATTCAGCTTGATAAGGAGGTATTTCTTCATTGAGTGACCACAACCAATGTAACATAATTATTGGCTACTAAAACCAAGCACAGAGAAGCTTGACTTCATTCTCTGCTCAGGATGCCATTACTCCACTATATCTTTACATAGCAAATAGCTGTTTGCTGCTATATCATTGTTTATATATACAGAACTGACAAACAGGAAACTAGCCTCTCAGACATCCCCTCTGGCTGTAGATATAGACAACTACACTTTGGGAGAAATTTTGTGGCATCAGCCATCACAGCCTTAACCAGCCTGGGCACACTCTGTTGTTATATAACATACCCTGTTTTTGAGTGTTACTTGTTCTAAAAGTGTGATTGTGTATAGAAGTTTGTCACAAGTAAACACATTTCCTCTATAGAGGACAATGAAGAATGAATCTGAATCGTTCATGATCACTTCAGCTGACAGTGCAGCTGCTACTGTATGGACTACAAGCTAATGAGCAGCCTGAGCCTCTAACTTTCTCTCAGCATTTCCTCAGCAGTGACCTAATTCGACATTGATGGAAGTTCTCACCTCAAATAGCAGAGTCATGTGTAACGACATCCTTATGCAAGAGAGAACGTTATTTCGGCTAAGGTTTATCATACTTTGTCACTGTCCAACCTTTTCCGAAACAATCTGTCAATCACACCTACTTTAAACTGCAATTGTCCAGATCTGTGGAGGTGAGAGTAGGCATGGTTTGAACTTCTCTCTCAAGCTCTCTATTTGTCATTCTTCACACATCTACTTCTGTCACTTTTTGTATGTACAACCAAGTACCTCACCAAGAATGCTGTTGAAAATGTGTATGACTCATTGTGTCTCTCTTGTCTCTATGACTGCAGCTTTTGACCCCATCATTGAGTGTGGCCATTTAAAAAAGTTAGAAATACTTTTGTCTTCAGAAATGGTTGGACATTAATTTGGACTGTGGGAGGAATTTGGAGCACCCAGAGAACAAACACGCAGACTTTGGGAGAACATGCAAAAGCAAGGAGGTCATGTGAGATTATTATAAAGTCACAAAGTCATCATTTGAATTAAAACTTCAGACTTCAAATGACAGTCAACAGTAGACATTTTGATTTAAAGAATGACCTTGATTGTTCCATAAACTTAACAAAGTAGTCACTTTACCTAACTCACAGTCTTTCCCTGACCTTATGTACCAAAATACATATTTTAACCCAAACCATAATGTTTCCTTGAATCTAATTTATTTGTTTTGTGACAAACACCTAACAAACACCATAGTGTTGTCACATGGTAAAACAGATTTATGTTAAACGGGGATTAGTAACTACATTGGAAGGCATTGGCAAATGATGTTGTCCTGCTTACAGGGGAATCAGATCAGAAAAAGCTGTTCTAGAGGGAATAGTCGTGGAGCTGGAAGCACAGGAATTGTATATAGAGTAGGAAAGTTAAAAGGAGATGTAACATTAACATTAACTTTCCATAACCTTGATTGTCTGTTTCATTCATAGACTTTAAATAAAGATCGTATTATAAAGTTAGTCAGTATATTATGGTCTTACAGTATAACTGTAAATAAAGATCTTTACATTATATGCAATCACTCTGTATATAAAGATATTTATATAACGTTAGATACAGTTAGAATGTAAGATGTTACTAGTCTGATCTTTTTCTTTTTAATATCTTTATCTATGGTTCAAAGTGTCCATGAGTTAGACACTAAACCCCAAGTTGCTCCTCATGTGCTTTACAGTAGCCAACTGCACCTAATACGTAAGATTGTTCTTATGCACTTACAAAGCAGCTCCAAGGACATTGATTCAGATCAATACTGCTTATTTTACATTTAACTATAGTACTATAGCAAGAGAAAAGGTGAGGGAAAGGCTGTCACTTAAATGAAATGAAACATCAACTGCTATGCTATCTTAATTTTGAGATTAAGCTTGGATTTCCTGTGAGGTGAGGAATAATTCATCTCAATGTATCAATTTATAGTAGTACATACCTTCAACACACTGAAATACAATAGCCAGCAGTATTTCATTATTAAAGAACTGTATTTATGTGCATTAGCACTGTGTTAATGTGCATTAGCTGTAGTTCCTACAGGGTTTCTGCTGGAAGGGATATATCATCAGTAGTTTTCCCGCCAGTTCTGAGGACTTAATGTACCAGCGATGCATCAGCAGCAGGGTGCGAGGAAGCAGGTTGGCCTTCAGATCCCCATTGTCATCTATAAAGAGAAGTCAATCATAAAATGTCATCAAATTTAAACTTAACAGACAACTATGTTATCTTAAAGGCATTTTCTATATCTTTTTATTGTCAACAAATCCCATGAAAAGGCCCAATCAACAATAAATTGATGCCAGATATATCTCATTCCTCTGCATTATTGTTGTCCAAAAGAAACATCATTCATCAATGGACCACACTGTTGCACTTGGTTTGGTTATAAGTCGATTAAAGGCAAATTTCTCAAAAAATATGCAAGATGTAAGCATAATATTAAATTAATTATTAAACGTTTGTTTGACCCAGGACCCCTCCACAGACAGGGCTTCAATATTGGGTAAAAATAGAAAGGTCACTGTGAAGCCCCTTCCATTTCAGTTCATAGTAATAATTTAATCAATTCGCCACAAACGAATTGCCACACAGTAAACCTTGGGTCTCAGATAGGTAATCCAGCCTTGCTTGCATTTCATTCATATGTTACTTACCAAATGCATGAATGCATTCATTTAAGAGAGCATCAAGAGATGCTGCCTTTCCCAATGTGGATGATCCCATAGTGCCAAGCTGGAGGAAGGACAGAGGTCCACACTTTCTGCTCAATGCTCTGGACCAATCAGGGTTTTCCTGGGAGCAGGAGAGAAACAGTCATCAGTATAAGAGTCTAATTTGACAATTTATTGTTTGTCATTAATCATATAGCTTTAAGCAGACACTTACTGAAAGGCATGTGTCCATTATGTAAATCAATCCACTTCAAAGCAATGCTAATCTGTATAGAATCTTAATTTGGTGTCTTTAGCAACATGTTTTGCCTTCTTAGTGAAGGTTCACTAAGAAGGGGGTCTGAAGCTAAATCTATTGACACCAATGTCCAACAAAGCATACAAAATTGTAAGGTGAGTCATCTATGCAAGAACCTACTGCATTCTGTCGCCACTACGAGACAAAGCATAACACTTTTGAGCAAAAGTACCGACTCACATCCGAAATGAAGGCACAGATAATAAATGATCTAGGAGCCCAATATGATCAGAATCCTAACACATTAATGGAGCGGAGAATAGAGATGAAACAAAACATCACTTCACACCTGAATGAACTCAATTTGAAGCTGCAGGGCAATTCAGTTATATAAATCTTTCTAAAATGAAGTACTTTATTTTAAGATGCACATTTTACAAAAGCTTTCTGTTATGTAATTTATCCTTAAATGTATCCTTATTTTACTTGCAACAAGAGAAGAACATGTACGTATTATTAGAGTATCTATTATCTATAATACAGTTCAATTGGAACTGACAATAAATATTGTTGAGATATTATTCAATTGAACTTTCTTTATTTGATTTGACAGTCAGTTGTTGACTACATACAGACGTTAATGCAGCTGCTAGGCTACTTCAATATATATGGGACTAAGTCATACCACAAGTTAGACATTACTGTGATGTTCCGGACCTTTGCATGAGAAAATTCTCTACACCCTCAGAGCGTACATTTTCTACTGCTGGGGACACTATCAGCCAGGAGCGAGTTTGTCTGTTACCTGAGAAAGCACACATGTTAATTTTTTCTGAAGAACTTATGAGTGAAGCCTCTGTGACATGTAAAAGTCTTTAGTACGCAGCAGTAAGCATTGGACACTGACTTGTAACTTTCCGTTTTGCACTGAAAACTACTTGCACTGATTCATTTTATCTTATGCATTTCATTCCTTTGCACATTATATTTTGTTGGGGTGACAGTGTGGTGAGCATGTCGTCTGGTAATCTGAAGATTCTGAGTAGAATTTAGGCTTTTATACATTTTTATTATGTTAACAGACAACTTCAAGTTGTGGTAAATAGGTTTACTCTTCATGCTGTAAAAGTAAAAGAGTGGAAAAATGCCAAGGTGCTGATTCATAAAACAAATGACTTGAGTTAAGTTAAAACCCATTGTGGTTATAAAGTTTATGTCATGAAACTGCCATGTGGCTGAAAAATAAAACAAAAAATATTTGTATTGATATGTGCAATGTAAAATTATTTTTGGTGAAAGGGATTTTATAAAATTGGTATTGAAAGAAGTAAGAACTAGACAAAGACTTTCAAAAAAAAGTATTTTCACTTTAAACTAAAACATTACTTTACATTAAGCAGACGCTTTTATCCAAAGCGACTTACAATTCAGATCCTATCACACCGAAGGCACAGCGACAGGAGCAATTTTGGGTTTAAGTGTCTTGCTCAAGGACACATCGACATGCGACTAGCGGAGCCGGAGCTCGAACCACCGATCCTCTGATTGAAGGCCGGCCCTGCTCTCCACTTAGCAACAGTCGCCCACAAAACCAAACTAGAGGTCTGACAAAGCTGGGGTTTTTTTCAACTACATTGCGCTGAGTGTGTACATAATATTTTCGTTATTATTCTCATCAATTTTATAATTTATTACAAATTAAAATGTAGTTAATATTTGGTTTTACCCTACCCTGGCAGGGAAGATATATCGAATGAATCAAATTTCAGAGCTTAAGCTTTTGTGGTCATTGGCTCCTTTCATGCCAAATTCAAATTTTTACACATTACAATTGCTAAAATGACTAAAAAGTTAATATTCTGTGGTTATACATTGTTTGTTTGTTTTTTACAATTTTACAGCACATCACTGTAGGTAGACAGGGCAGTTTCATAAAGTAATTCTTTAAATTTACAGAATAATACAGAAAAAGATTTGTTTTTGGTTTTATGGTTATTGTACATTAAGAAACAATATTTGAATGGTAAATAGACTGTAGATAGTGTTTTTCCCTTTTCCCCTTCCAGTGATGCCATTATAGCTGCATAAACAAAAACATGAATTAGTTTGGTAATATGTGTAATTTAGTAAATTGTTGTCATAGCACAACAACTTTATTCATGATTTTTGCTGAATTTTCAACCAGTGTTAATGGCATTTATGCCAGCTCGGCAGAATAAGGCTCTTTTTCTGTCATGACAGTAAGTATAGGCTGCTATACAAGGGCCTTTCCTTAACACTGGCAATCTGAGGAAAGCAGGTATCTGTTTCATCTGCAGTCTTTAACTGAGGAGATAATGTCACTGTTAAATCATAATTGACCCTTCACTATCAGCCCCGGACCCTCGCCACTACTCCGTCAAGCTGTCAGAGCTAACATGGAGCCCAAACTGTCACTAACAGCATTCCCTGAATGAATAATCTTTAGAAAAACCAAAAAAGCTATTTCAGAGAGAAGTAAACAGAAGAGTCTACAATATATTTAAGGGATACATCTAGGATGCAATACTGATTCAGTAGTGAAAACTGTTTGAAAAGATAAAGATAGAAGCTAAAGCCTACGAATCACAGTATAATATTGAACTACTGGCTACAATATTCAATATATTGAATATTGAACTACTGGCGATTGAAACAGAAGACACTGAAATTCAGGAACAACACTGTTCCTGTGAAGTCGGGTAGGTCTTCATTCAATGTTGCAATCATTAAAAAGCAAAAGCAGCATGCCTATACGTTCACTATACCTTAAGTAGCTAGAAAAGCATAGAAATGCTAATACTAGCAACAATGTGCTAACATTGTCTGCGAATGTTAGCTCCACAGGTTTTAAGTAGAAATGCAATGCGTTAGAAAATCCTCCTTCCAACCGGTCTGGGTAAGGAGTATCGCTATTATAGACGGTTTCTTCTGCACATCAACAGGCAAAAGGATTTCACACAGCTCCACGACAAGTTGTGAATCACTTAATACATGTAGCTCCCCTTATTCCTTCTGATCCCACCTCTGCTCAAGTGCGCCACAGGTGCGGCACTGCTCCTGGTTGCATTTTGTGCTACTGGGTTAGCTCGCTGAGCAGCGGCTTTTTTGGCTATTTTTATTCGTTACAAGCTGTTGTTTGTGTTTTGTATTGTTAACACAGCTAACAGGTTTTTACAAATGTCTGCATTGGCTGATGTGTTCTACTAATCACTGTACACTCTCACGTCACTCATGGTTCCTCTTGTGCTGCAAGAGTACAGAAATAGGAGCTAAAAAAGTCCTTCAAAACAGAGTTCTAAGAACTATAATCATTCCTAGTTCTTAAACCTAATAAAAATGGGGTTTCTGTTCTTATAACTTATAACTTATAACTTATAAAAGTTTCTCTGAAAACGCCTATTGACATTGTGCAACTGACTGGGGAAAGGATGCTGATATGAGTACTGACATGCATGGCCATACCCACCATTGAGGTCACTGTGTTCCGGACCTCTGCATTTGCTGACTAAAGATAACTTGACATTGGTGCACCAAAGATATTGTACAACGACTAGCTCATCTGATCAGCGTCATTGCTTATGATCTTATCGTTACACAAAATCTTTACTCAACACTGAGGTTCTTTGATTACGTCAACAACTTGAGAATACAGGCCGCTGATTCCATGCGACGCCTGATTCAGGTAATTCGATTTTAGTTTTAAGAGTGTACTGCATGTAGTTCGTTGCCATTTATTATGGTATTAGGCATTATCAATAGCTGGTTGCACTACGTTAAATATTAGCCAGTGATGCCGACTTATAATTTTCACTTCCACCCCTATATAGCCTACATGTGTTTGCTTTCTTTCTGTCATCAAAGCTCAGCTTTGGAGAAGGAATACATACAGGACAAGCTGACGAGACTGAGAGAAAAAGAAAGAGAGAAGATGATGGAGATCAGAGAGGAAGAGCAGGTACTGCCCACTGTGCCCGGGACAGAATTAGCAAAATGCTGTACATAATATAGGTTGTTTGGTTTATATCGCTGACCCTATAGACTCGACTTAACAACACAAACACATAGCATAATTATGAAGTAATAATATAGTATTGTTGTATAAATATATTGCATATAGATGCAAATTTATAATTTTAGTAAATCATTTTTAATACACGTTGGCAGGAAAGAAAAGTGAGGAGTCACAGAGAAAAGGACAGGCAGTGAATACAGAGGGTGAGAGAGCATGTGAATGTGAGAGTATACATTTACTTTACTTTAATTAAACATTGTCAACATTCATTCTCAGATGTTTTGCAATCATTCTAGCCTCTTCTGTATTTATTTTCAGATTGTATTGTGGATCATTCATTGCAATATTCTAACTCATTCTGTATGACTGCTTGACACAAAATTACATTACATTACATTACAGTCATTTTTATCCAAAGCGACTTACAATTCAGATTCTATATTATTTCTACACCGTAGGCACAGCTACGGGAGCAATTTTGGGGTTAAGTGTCTTGCTCAAGGATACATTGACATGCGACTAGCAGAGCCGGAGCCGGGGATCGAACGGCCGACCCTCTGATTGAAGGACGGCCCTGCTATCCACTTAGCCACAGTCGTCCCAAAAGTGCATTGACGTCGTTTGAAAGATAATGTTATCCGATTTTTGTACAAACATCTTGAAAGGCTAATATTTAGATCAAGAAAATCAAAACATTTTCAAATCCCAGAACCAACCTCAGTATTTTAAACCCTGCTTCCAATCATGGTGACATGGTGATGTGGGAGTCAGATGACCAGGATGAAGAAAGGCCAGACAGGTGGAGAATGGCAAAAGAGCATAATAGACATGCAGGTGGTTATGGAAGTGGTAAGGTAGCTGGAAGGAAGGACAAAGAGGTAGAATGGGCAAAGAGACAAGTGAGGAGCCCATCTACTGGCATGGAATTTAGTCTGCGGGTGGGCA
This sequence comes from Anarrhichthys ocellatus, assembly GCF_004355925.1. NCBI lineage: Eukaryota > Metazoa > Chordata > Actinopteri > Perciformes > Anarhichadidae > Anarrhichthys > Anarrhichthys ocellatus. The sequence goes on along the minus strand of NW_022280161.1, from coordinate 269,609 downwards.
TTTTCTTGATGAAAACATGTCTGTACAAATTACATTTATATTACAATCCTTTTAAATTGATGTCCACGGAAATACCAGGTTTAAATTAAAGGTGGTCTATTTCAATAATCCCACACACATGCACACATATACTCAACACACATCCTCTTTAAGTATGTATTTCAGAGCAAAATATGACACCTACCAATTTTTTATATTTATGACAATGATTTGCAGATTCAACATTGGAACTAAAGTACTAGAGTACTAACCAAGAAAAGTACCAACCCCTTTGCTCCTATTAAATGGTGGTTTCTTTCTCAAAATACATGTTGCATACAGCACATGTTACGTGCCTTGTCGTGTTTGTGCTCTCCCTCTGTTTTCCCTAAGTGTCTTCTTCAGTTCCACCCTCTGTCCCGGATGCCAGCTGCAGCGGCTGATTGGACGCGGCTGCGTTCAATCGCGATTAGCTGAGTCTGGTGGCTAACAGGAGAGGAGCTCCTGAAGGACGATCTCTTGGGCAGACCACAGTAGTGAGGCTGTGTGTACGGGTCGGTGGGGAGCCGACACCTTTGTGCCGAAGCTACACCTTTGTTCCAGCCGTGTGGGCTGTTGTATGTCTAGTGTCGCTTTCTTTTCATAAGAAAGTAGTTTTCTTTTGCTGCCGTGCAAGCAGCTAGCCCTTTTATAATAAATACTCTTTTGTTAACCGTCATCATTGCTCAGTCTCTCTTTCCCCGTGAAATTAACACCGTTACTCCCCGCATCCCCTAGATGCCAAAAAGGGGAACGTAACAGCACACATGAAAATAAAATACTGTTCTTAAATGAATCTTTTCCGGAACAGGATTAAATCTAGTTCATATTCTCCATAAGAAGTCTGAAACTCTTGGTTTGTTGAGGTGCTATGCTTGGAATATCTGTATCATAGGATCAGCAGCCAACCACAGTATTCAGCCAGCTGAATGTGGATTAGCAGTACATTGTGGGAGCTGGAGACTCTGGGGGTTTGAACCTTGATAATGGTTTAGGATGTAATCAGCTGCCATTAACTTGGTGAGGCAAAAAATACGTCACTGACCGAAATCTAATTTATTCTGTGATGCTTGTGTCAACATCAGCAATCAGTGTGTCAACTGTGTGTGTGTACACAGTTGAATGAATGAAGACATTGTTCCTTGACTATAAATGGATACAATCTTAAAAGGGACAATGCTTAGATGTCGTGATTCCTAATGTGTCTGGTGATTTCAGTACTATCATCACCCATACGATCTATAGAATATAGAATATATGGAACTTTAGAATATATGGAAATATATTTGGGAATGTGTGGTTTGGATCGGCCACTAAACAGGACAGAAACAGGCTACAACGGACTGTCAGGTCTGCAGAAAAAATCATTGGTGCCAGCCTGCCCTCCATCCTGGACTTGTACACCTCCAGAGTCAGGAAACGGGCCCCTCACACCCTGGACACAACCTGTTCCAACTCCTCCCCTCTGGTAGGCGCTACAGAGCACTGTACACCAAAACCACCAGACACAGGAACAACTTCTTTCCGCTGGCCATCACTCTCATGAATCAGTGATATTACCACCATTTGCACTAATATCCCAAATCCATTGTCCATTGTCATTATTGTTGTTCTTTATGTTCATATATATTCTTTGATATATATTTATATTGTACATAGTAGTTAAATGTTAAATGTTTATGCTTAGTTTCTCTGTTCTACTTTGTTGTCTTTGTTGTCCTTGTTGTATTTTTCTTGTTTATTTGTATATGTACGTTGAGAGCAATGTGTAAACCAGAGTCAAATTTCATGTATGCGCAGTGGCTGCTGGTGGAACTGTTCTAGGTAGGGCTGTGCCACATCCAATCAATTTCAGCATACATCCCAGTATGATTTAATGCAAAAAATTAAGGTGTCAAACACGCATTACTACTTTGCAGTTAAATATTTAACCTTTATTCCAACATGAAAAAAGAAGTAAATAACACTTTGACAAACACGTCAGAACATCATATTTTTGTCACCCTCACAGGCAATTCAGTATAATATAATAATATATATATATATCATATAATAATATTCTGTATAATATAATAATATATAGATATATAATAATATAATAATATATATATCATAATAGTATTCACTATAATATAAAACACACACATATATATATATAATTATTTATTTATAACTATATATCCATTTCTCAGACAGGTGCTTCATGTCCCTCACTCCCTAACTGTCCGTGCTGGATCTGTCCCCGTTATTTTAAGTTATTAGCATGACTGCATTCAGCTAGCCAAACCTGTCTGGTGTACAGCTACTAGAGAAGCTTCGCATATACTGCTTCCCTTTCCCGCTAGTGCAAAAGCTGCTAAATGCTCCACTATCACTAGTGTGTCTCCAAATGTGTCTGTCTAATGTTTGGTGCAGGACAGGTTGTGTTTATCAGAGCTTTTTCACAGCAGCCTGCAGCCACTGGAAACAAGGTTGATGAGAAGGTGACGGTTAACCAATGTATTGTCATTGTACAACACATGGTTGCACAACAAAATGTAGTTGTAGTCCCTTTATGCTACAAAAGTAAAATGAATTAAACAGCATTTCTTTCCTGTAGTGCATTTTTTGAATTTACATCAGGTAACATGGCCTGCAACTTAAAAATTCGACATCAGGGAAACACAGTCCACAAAACCAAAACAATGAGCTCAAAGATTCAAAAATTGCTTCAGCTCCTCAGTTTTTTCCTGAGGTTTCATTAATTTTTGCCTGTTACAGGGTGTTTTTGGAATGAGTTTTTCCATATGTGAAGAGAGGGTTGAAAAGATAGAGGGTGTCCTATACTGTACATATTAACTGCCCTGAGGCAAATTTTTGATATTGGGCTTTATAAATAAAATTGACTTGACTTAATTTGAGGAGAACTGCAGAGTTGGTTGTAATTATCTGTGGGTTCAACACTATAAGGGATTTCTTTCACATCTCACATAGTCAACTGAACCGTTGCCAAATGTCAATTAGTGATGGTTTAAAAAAAAGAAAAGACAATACTCTTGATGAAGGTCCAGAGGGACTGAAAAGTTAGGCTGAGCTATACATTCTGATGCTTAGCTCGAGCAGTGTGTGGGATCATCTTTTCTTAAAAAATGTTTTGTAAAAGACATATTTTTTTAACTCACCCTGATGGTGCAATGTAACAAATACCAGTGTGGTATTCACTGTTCCCTGTCTTTGTTGACCCTGCCATGGGGTTTAATAAAGTGAGTCAGATGAGATCAGTTCTTTTATCTGGGTCAACAAACCAATAATGAGGTGACTCTGTCATTGTAAAATATATGATCATTGACTATTGCAGTTTTTAATTACATGAACCTTTGTCTTTCTAAAGCTCATTTTCTCGGCATCACAGGGTAGCCAATCACCATACACTAGCTGTGCTGCCTTGAATAGTAAAATCCTTTCAAGGGTGCTTTTGCACAATCCCACGTGAAGTATTTCATGTGTTGTAAAGCCACATTTAAAGTAGTCTTCAATGTACTCACAATACATTTCCATGTCACATGTAGGGTAACCAGCCAAAGAGCTGCTTCTATGACTGTTTAAGTATCTCATCATTTTGACTTTCTATCTCATAACTTCAACTTTCTATCATAATTTGGACTTTCTATCATAATTTGGACTTACTGTCATAGTTATGACTATCTCATAACTTCGACTATGGGGATATTTTATTACCAAGTCTAACTTTTAATTATTTATTTTTTTATTTAATGTTTTTTAACTTTTTTTGTTTTTTTTGTTTTTTGCTGGCGGATTCAAGGGCCACATAAAGTGACGTGGCAGGCCGGATTCGGCCCGCGGGCCTTGAGTTTGAGACCCCTGCTTTAAGCAATACAATGTAAAATGTAAATTACTGCAAAGTCCTGCATTTAAGTCAAAGTACCTAAGTACCATCAGCTAATTGTATAGAGGAATAATAGTCTTTTTCAATGTTATTATTTTTTGTATATCATAAGATTAAAATTTCTGATGCAATATTTTAATGGTGTAGCTGGTGGAGGTGGAGCTATTTTTTTATATACTTTTAGGTAGTTTTGTATATTTAAATATTCTGGATGACTAGCATGAATGAACAGCAGAGCATAACCATACGGTAAAGTCCCAGTCAAGAATATTGACCTAACTCTGACCATATAATTAAGTCCAGCCAGTTCAAATCGATCTGGTTATAATTACAATCCAGTCAGCGATAATAGTTGACCGGCTACACCGGTCCGTCAAGCACAAAAAACGGTTCTGTGCACCTGAAGTGGGCTGTGCGTTCAACATAACATGCCACGGCATGAACTGGGCAAAGCAGGCGTAACTTTGCCCTCCTTTCTCCCTGCTTCTCGTCTTCACTTTTTGAAGAAAATATAACCTACAACCTGAGAAAATCCACCGGACCTGCAATCGGTGTTCTGGTCTCCAGTGGCTCCTGCCGGGACGCCACAACACACTGCCAGATGATTTGTGGAGCTAGGGTCGTTAGAACCATAGTGGAGACGGCTCAGCTATTGGGTGGAAGCGTTGGGCGGGTTGGAGGGTCTGTGGTAGTCCTACACGCCCCGCCGTAGTGATCACCACTGGTGGGAAGATCAGGTGTAAAGATGTCAGCAGTGGGCTTCTGCGGTAAGCTAATGTACCTGACACCAATGAGTTATTGTCGTCACCATCATCTGCAGACAAAGCCCGTGTCTCAGCGGGGACGACCAGAGGAAATATGTCAACATGTTTTAAAGATGCGACCCACCTTATCATTTTATATTTGTCCATACAACCTTGATACATATACACAACTATATATAGTTGCTTTAGATTTATACATATATATCACTTCAAGTATATTGATTTATGAAAACAATAGGATTTAGATGATCTGAATAGGTCTGTAGGAAGAAACAAATGCCTGCCTTTCAGTGGTTTCATTCATATACTTCTAACACAACAATAATTAATTAATACTAAACTAATTTCTGAAAAAGTCAGAAACGCCTCTTTCAACTATAAAACGCAGGTTCTATTAGCTATTTCGAAAGTTCTGCTTTTGACTCAGTATTCTTATTTGATGTTTAAATGGAACAATATAGACACAATTCTACATGGCAGCTGCAAAACCAGGAAATAAAAAGTTAAAATTAGATAGTTAGAAATGTTTGTAAAAAGTCATGACCATTAATTAGATATACAGTAGTAGAAAGTTACTGACTTTGACCACAGTTTGGCTTGCTTGTGACAAATTCACTTTATTGCCGATGAGATAGTCCAACTGTGAGCAATTACAAGGTCGTTACTGTTAAACAGTTGCTGATCTACTGTATATGTCCTCACACCAGGGTATAGCGCCCCCCTAGGGGGGGGGCTCTCGATTTTACGGAGAAAGTTTAGCTTACAGCGTGTCGTACAATGCACTTCTCAGAAACGAATATAATGAATGTTAAACACATGTTATATACCCAGTTAAAGAAAAGATTCTGGGCAACAATATCATGTAGGCTAAGCCATTTTACACACTCCAAACACAATTCTACACAACTAATATAATCAACTAGAAGATGTACCACAATATCACGTATTTTTTTGCCATGAGTCAGCGAGCTACGCACTCCGGACAAAGCTATCACAAAGCTAAAAGCTAACACGGACAACCAATATATCAGAAAGCAAGAGAATTCCATTCAGATTCCAGAGATATCTTCCAAATTTCTCTCTGTGAAAGCATTACAGAGATACAGCCAAACAGAACAACAAACCGCTTCACCGCTAATAATCATAAATGCTGTTCACCTTTACGTGGACTCATGAAGACAAAGGCATAATTTCCTGGTTCTGGAGCTAAAAAAACTGTTCTACGTATATCCTGTGTGTCTGTGTGACAGTTTCCGTGATGACAGGGGTTATTTATAAGGCAGGTTACGAGGGGGGGACGATTTGACTTTCGGTGTATCGGATTTTACGCTTCGCGAGGGATGGCGCAGTTTTGATTCTGACTAGCTAACGATTCTGTCAATCAATACCACGTTGTCCCAGCTCAATTCTAGATGCTCTGACGCGTCGAAGGAGGGTTCATTGACTGAAATCGACCAATGGGCTGCTGAGTTACGTCCCCATAGACACAGAGAAACTGGAATTCAGATGAGAAAGTCCCATGGATCAGAGACACAAACACGCTCAGAGAGGATTATGGCTCTCAAAATGAAGCCAAACTGCTGAATTTGGATGTATTGAACACTATTAGTGATAAAACAAGTGAAATATATAGTTATATAGTATAGAAAATTACAATGGAACACCTGGTCCCAAAATGACAATTTGGTTGACCTCGCCTGACCTCATACAGCTTTGCTCAAGAAATGTTCCAGCCACCACACTAATGGTTAAAACTACAAATCAGTACAAAGCTGACATTTACCAACATAAACCATCATGTTCTCAACAGACATTACACATTACAATGCATTGCATGAATTAGCCTAGCAGCTAGCGGACTTTCCTTATTCATAGCTCTTCTACTCTTACTTGGTTATAAGTCACTGCAGCTCCTAACAGAACACCACAGTTAAATTTCAGCCTGCATTTAACTTTTTCTGCCAAACTTTAATGCAACAGACCAGCTACAAGGCCTACTGCTAGCCAGTGCAAGCAGGGCAACAAGTTAGGGGACTGTAGGTTATGCAACGTATTTAACTCACGCAAAAAGCCATAAATCAACCTCCACAATGCTGAGGAGGGATTGTAATTATCTGTAAACTCATATCTCATAATCATGGACTACTTTATTGCCTTATTACAAGCCCTGTAAAGAAAAATATCAAGTATTACATGCATTATAAAGAAACAAATTTTGAATATCCTGTAAAGAATTTGATTTAGCAACAAACTATTTATTCAAATAAAGATTTTTAAGACCTCATGTTTCTAAAGCATTTAAAAACTATTTTGTATATTCCCTAGATGTGTAAATAGTGATTTTATCAGTGAACTGTTTGTGACAGCCACGTAATCATGTGCGCCAAGTTACAAAACTTGAAAGGTGCCCACCTGTGAGGGATTTATCATCCTCTTTAAATCCTTGATTTACAACAGTAAAGTATGGCAAACTTTTGGAATCTGTTTTCAAGAGCATAGAGACAGCTCGAAATAGATTTTCCATCCGTCCATTATTTATACTTGCTTATCTTGCAGGGTCACAAGGGGCGAGAGGTTGTGTGTGCATTATCCATTGCACAACAACAGAAGTTGTCGAGACATTCAAGCACTTGTCAAACCCATCTGTGCCAAATCTATTTACAGATCCACACCAGTGTGATACCTTAAGAACAAATAATAAAATAACAAAAAGTTGGGAACAGATGGTTTAAAATATGGCTAACAGCCAATAATTTGGCTAATGGCTTTGTGTTGTCATATCATAACTGGTTAGATTGACAGGAAATTTGCGAGAAGAGGGTGATTCCAATGATTTTGGTAATCGTTCACTATTCTAGCACAAATTTCCACTTGTCATAGAAAATAACGGTCATGGTCCCTCAAACATGATTTCCATTACATTTGTTGTAGAAGTTTGTGGTCCCAAGAGGATACATCCTGAAAATATTACATTACATTTTATAGTATGTGAAAAAATAGAATCAGAAATAAAAAGATAAAAATAAAAGACACCCTATAATATATTAGTTATATATATATATATACTAAACACCCTGTTCAGTGTATCGAATCCCAGTTTTAAGAGTGATATATTACATTTTACACTTCTGATTGGGTAACCCCTTGTGACCCTTGTCTCTCCAGTTTGGCCCATGAAAGACAAAAGAAAAAATAATTTAAAGCTAGTGACACAAAATGTGCTGCCCATTGCATCCTCCTTTTAAGCATGCAATTATATGTTCTATATACAAACATATTTACACTTTAATGCTAAATAACAAAGCGCAAAAGACTTTGTTTGTCATAAGAAATATTTTTTTTATCCTTGGTTGCGCCAAATGCCACATCCATAAAAGCATAGTGACAGGTTTAACCGGGTCAATTGTGTACATCAGAAGGACAAAGTACATTTCACCCTGTTTGCCTTTGCTCTATAGCAGAGACATAAAGTGGACAAATTCAGTCATTTCTCATGATGAGATGCTGTATATTCCAATAGTGCTAGTAGCAATGTGCAGCATGCACACAGACTTTGTTAGGAGGGAGTTCTACACTTCTTAACCAATGTTCAATTCTTCATCTCTCCATTGTGGGTCCCAGACACTACCCCAGAATGCGCACCTTGACATTTCTTGCATAAATAGCTAACTCGTTGTTCAAGCTTGTAAGAAGCTTGGAAGAGGACTAATTTGTTGGTCTTGATCTTGACTCAATTTTAACTGTGCTTGGTGTTGGACCCTCTGAAGTGAGTGTGATTCAAATGTCACTGTTTAAGTCAAAGCACACGTCAAATATTAAGCAAATGTATTAATAAAAGTCAAATGAGTCACTTCATGCTGCTTACTACTGACAGTGTGACGCATAAATGCCTCAGAAACAACAAACAGACCATTCTGAAACTTTGAAAGTGTTCTCTTTTACTTTGTCTGTGTGGACATCACGCTGCTTTCACGGTGCGTAAAACATTAATGTGTTATATGTCAATTGCTACGGGATACACACACTAACACATTCTTATGTTTTTCTTCCTTTTGATTTCACAGCTCAGCTCTGCATGTTACAGTCAGCTGTGCCCTTTAGCATGACTTGTGCTTTTCTGCCTCCACAATGGGTCAGTGTGTCTGCCTCTGGTTTGCGGATGCGTCATTGTGTGTTTTATGTAGGTGCACACACAAACTTACATTCAGACAGAAAGTATAATACAAATGCAAAAACTTACACCTGCATAGACACACAGTACATCTCTTAAAAAATATTGAGATATTTTCACAAAATACCAATATAACAAAGTAAGACAGAGACTCAAGGCCATCTTTGACTTGTACTTATAAACAAAGCTGTTTCAACCCAACAGTGACAGCCTAAACCATATAAAATGAAGCCTTAGCTGAAAACTTACTTGCTAAAGCTGTCCATCCAATTTTGGAAGGCAAAAACCAGCCCTTAAATGTTGCAGAAACTATCGGTTGTAAATATCATATCAATCTGGATTTCACAATCAGTCAAAACTTACCCCCTGAACAGCAGCATAACAGTAACCATCCAGACAAAAGATCAGTCCCTTCACTGAGATATCTGTAACTGCTGCTGGATGCTGCAGTCTGCTACTGGCTGTCAAGTAGAGAGACTCCCATGGCGGAGCTTATACTACGCTACAGTATGACCTCCTCCTCCTCGTGTTGGTAAACACAGCAGCCTGGAGCAGCAGCAGTCCTGCCATGTGACCTTACCCACACACACAAACACACACACAAACATCAGGTTTATTACATTTGTGAGAACCTTCCTCTGATTACACTTTACCCTCGCCTTAATCTTAACTATCGCTACATGTCTAAATCCTAACTTGCACAGTCTGAAAAGAGGATTACATTGTTGTTGATTAAAGTAAAACTGAAGTGAGAAATATGCTGCTAAAAACCCAATCACAGCCAATTTCTATATCTATAAATAGTCAATTTGTATGTATTTGTATATACAGTACATATTTGAGGGACTATTATAGGCACATAGGCATACAAAGTCATTGATGTCGACGCATTTAAGAAAAGGATACAACTAAACTAAAGGCAAATTATGCTCAAATGTAAATAAAAAAGAATGATAATAGATAATAACTAAATTAAAATCAATTTTATATTACACCTTTGATAATGCACCTTTGATTGACATTTTACAGATCTCTGCGTAGCCTGCAATAAATAAAACAAGGTCTTCTCCTAATCATGTCTTTCACAGCTATCTCAAATAAAAGTTTGTATTCTGGTCTGAAGTATGCACAAGGTGAGCACACCCTTCCTATATACTGTATCTCACAGGCTATGTGTGAGAAAGGGTAAGCTGGTTTTTTGTGCGCACACATTGTTTATACATCCGTACCAGGTTTTCAGCTTAGCTGTATTTACTGTAAAAAAAAAACGTTGCTACTTCCTGTACATTACAAGATGAACAGCACCCTGTGTAACAGTAGTGTCACTCCTCATAAACCTGTCCTGAACCCACCCCATGTAGGCCTACTTTACAACATACACATCTAGTAGGACAGAGACCTATAGTACGTTTCTTACAACAAAAACGGTACCTCTGTTTGTTCCAATGTAACGAACTGTACCTGCAGTCAATTATTAAGTACCCCAAACCTGTTAATTCTCTGTGTTCATCACTCTATAGCAACACATCACACATAGTAGTTTATTCCAATACATATTGATTAGTGCAACTTTAATATCTGACTTATCTACATTACATTTTTCATAGAAATTTAAGAAAGCAGATTTCCTCCTTTTAATTTAAAAAAATGTAATATTATACAACATTAGCCGATAATGATGCGAACGTACAAATACATGTCTTTCGAAGTTCTAAAGCAAGTGGTAAAGCAAAAGTGTGTTTTTAAGCAAGCACATTTCATTGTAATTACACGAATAGCTGTAGAAGCCTTTAAAAGTGCACAACTGATGGCACTGCTTTTTGTAACCAAAACCCTGATTCAGGTTTTTAACTGTGATCCATTATGTAATCTAGTTGCTTATAGAAGGAAAATCTAAAATTCTGTGTTGTTCTCACAGGGATGCAAATACGGGCAGAGCCTGTGAACAGGGAGTGCGTTAGGAATGAATATGATGTTCAGAGCAGACTAGACAGGTTGGAGTCATGTGTAGTCTGCTGCTGGAGACAGATGTTACATCGACCTTGGGTTCAGACAGCTGGTACAACGGCTTAAGCAGATGGCCTCTGAATATATGACTGCGTGTGTGTGTGTTTATGTGTGTGTGTGTGTGTGTGTGTGTGTGTGAGTGTGTGTTCACAGCCACTCATATGTCTTGTTTCATCAGTGAGTGCATAACTTCCAAAGCCTGGTTAGTTAGTGTGGTTAATCCACAACTGTAATCATTAGCTTCTAATAAGATGTCATTAAAGCGATAAAAAACGGACGCATTTTGCATGTGTTTGGAGGAGATTATTGGGGCTGAATGGAAACTGCCCAATAATCTCCTCCATCCTTTAATATGGCCTTGTGCTTACTTTTTACATTTGATCAACCTAAAACATAAAAAATCACTGAAAGAGGAAAATGCTATTTGGTTTGACTGAATATTTTTTCTCAGTTAGTGTTGTGGTTTAACATGTAGCGCAGATTGACGAGCCCAATAGAGAGTAAACTGATTCGTTTGGCAACAACTTTGTAAGTCCTGTACTGTACGTTTTAACTGCATATTCTTCAATAGATGTTATTTTCTGATTAAATACTACTGTGAGGTTGTTTTACGATCTCAACATTCTATAAAACAAAATGCTTTCATCCATAGTCGTAGGCTAATAAATGTAGTTTGTGTAGACATTTTTGAACTGTGTATTAAATAACATTGTTTTGAAAGTTGAACATTATTTTTTTTTTAAATCAAAAGTAAAAACCTTTGTTTCCTATTGTAAAATACACCTGTTAAACAAATATATCTTTATCTTTAGCTGCTATAATGCTTCAACTAGCTATTCTCCAACTGTGTCTGTCTGCTGTTTGCTGCTGAGCAGCAGTGAGTTTTTAGAGGTTTGTCTAAGCTGTGGACCATACAACCAATATATACATATTCATAGAAAAACATTGATTATCATGGGAAAAAAATTTATATTCTAGCATTCTAAAAAAGTCTTACAACATACATTACTTGCTCGCTTTTTATTTGTGTGCATCTGCATTTGTGTGTATGCACTTTAATGTCTGACAAGGCATGTGGCCAGTCATTTACTGAGGGTCTGTGTGTGACATTGAAAAGTCACTGTTGTGCGTTTGCAGAAAGTGAAGCCACAAACAGCGAGGTACATCTGACGTGCCAGATCAATTTGATCCTTGGACATGCACATGCATGCCGTAAGTAACTCTGGGTTTATTTCAGAATGTGTGGACATCATTTTGGAACAAACTCAGAGCAATAAATCAGTCATACTCAAACAGTAGACAGTCATACTCAAACAGTAGACACAGTTTGACTAGATGCCTCCTAAACATGGAGATAGTCAGATCTGAATGCTTCTGTGATACAAATTAATTTGCACATTACTGATGGTTCAGTGTGTACTCCACCCTTTTGAATACCTTTACAGAGCCACTTGACATTCTGTAGAGTGAGAACACATAAGCCAAATGAAACTGGAGCACACAGCTTCACTTTATTTATTGAGTCTAAGTGCAAACGCTTCAGTTTGTTTTTAGTCTCACAAAAATAAAGATGCACCAATTTGCTCCCACTAAATAAGGAAGAGCCTGTGTTCACTTTTTCTTTAGGACTCAGTTACCAAAAGCTTTTGATCTATTCTGCGTCCACTCATCCCTCTCAAAGAACACTGAGCCAATGAGCTGATATACTGATGTCCAATTACTTCCTCTTCATCTGAGAACACGTAACATGACGTTCACATTTATAATGAAAATAACTAACAAAAAAACTCGACCGAAAGGATGTGATAAGTGGACAGCCTCACCATATTTACAAAGCAATCAAAAGACATTTCCCCCATTGATTATTGCAAATTTGAACTAACATTTATACTTAAATAAAACTGCAATCATAAACAGCTGCACCTACTGCATCTTGAGAACCCAATCAGGGACCATGAAAACAAACAGGAAACTGTATGTGGATACACAGGATGATAGTCTGCCTGTAAGATAAGGGGTCAATGTGGGGGTTGTTGGCTATTTGTGAAGTATTTTTGTCAATTTCCAAATCCATTACATTCCATTACATTACAGTCATTTAGCAGACGCTTTTATTCAAAGCGACTTAAAATTCAGATTCTATCACATTCATACACCGTAGGCACAGCTACGGGAGCAATTTTTGGGTTATGTGTCTTGCTCAAGGACACATCGACATGCGACTAGCGGAACCGGAGCTGATCCTCTGATTGAAGGACGGCCCTGCTCTCCACTTAGCCACAATCGTCCCCGACGATTAATATAAACTAAAGTATTATATTAAACTGTTAATTATGATTTCCAGATATTTGAATCTGACAAGTGGTGTCTTGCTATTGGACTTCTGTGCTAGCCATGGTTTGGCCATAACGAACACCATGTTTGAACATAAGGTGGCTCATAAGTGTACCTGTTACCAGAACACCTTAGGCCGGAGATTTATGATCAACTTTGTAATCGTATCATCTGATCTGCGGCCGTATGTTTTGGACACTCGGGTGAAGAGAGGAGCAGAGCTGTCAACTGATCACCACCTGGTGGTGAGTTGGATCAGATGGCGGGGGAGCCGGCTGGAAAGACCTGGCAAGCCCAAATGTGTAGTAAGAGTGAACTGGGAACGTCTGGCGGAGGACCCTGTCCGGGAGGTCTTTAACTCCCACCTCCGGAAGAACTTCTCACACATCCCGAGGGAGGTCGGGGACATGGAATCCGAGTGACCATGTTCAAAGCCTCTATTGTGGACGCGGCCGCTAGGAGTTGTGGTCGGAAGGTCATCGGTGCCTGTCGTGGCTGCAACCCAAGAACCCGGTGGTGGACACCAGAGGTGAGGGAAGCCGTCAAGCTGAAGAAGGAGGCCTTTCGGGCCTGGTTGGCTCAGGGGTCTGCTGAAGCATCTGAGAGGTACCAGCAGGCCAGAAGGGCTGCAGCTACAGGTCGCGGATGCTAAAACTCGAGCATGGGAGGAATTCGGGGAGGCCATGGAGAAGGATTTTCGGTTGGCCTCAAGGAGGTTCTGGCAAACCATCCGATGGCTCAGAAAGGGAAAGCAGGGCTTACCCCAGGCTGTTCTCAGCAGGGGGGGGGGGGGGGGAACTGATGACCTGGACGGGGGACATCGTCGGGAAAGAGCACTTTGAGGAACTCCTAAACCTGACCGTGTCCTCTGGAGAGGAGGCAGTGCCTGAAGACTTGCTTCTTGACTACCTTAACTGCGGAGGCCGTTAAGGTAGTCAAGAAGCTCCTTGGTGGCAAGGCACCAGGGGTGGATGAGATCCACTCTGAGATGCTGAAGGCGCTGGACACTGTTGGGCTGTCTTGGCTGACACGCCTCTTCAATGTCGCATGGGGGTCGGGATCAGTGCCCCCTGGCAGACCGGGGTGGTGGTTCCCATTTTCAAAAAGGGAGACCGGAGAGTGTGCTCGAATTACCGGGGTATCACACTACTCAGCCTCCCGGGGAAGGCTTACCAGGGTGCTGGAAAGGAGGCTCCGGCCGTTTGTCAAACCTCGGATTCAAGAGGAGTAGTGCGGATTCCGTCCCGGCCGTGGAACAGTGGACCAGCTCTTTACCCTCGCAAGACTACTGGAGGGGTCCTGGGAGTTTGCCCAACCAGTCTACATGTGCTTTGTGGACTTGGAGAAGGCTTTCGACCGGGTCCCTCGGGGGTTCTTGTGGGGGGTGCCGGATGCGTTGCAGCGGGCGATCCGGTCTCTGTACAACTGCAGTAGGAGCTGTGTCCGCATTCTCGGCAAAAAGTCAGACACGTTCCCGGTGGGTGTTGGCCTCCGCCAGGGCTGCCCTTTGTCACCGGTCCTGTTCGTGACTTTCATGGACAGGATATCTAGGCGCAGCCGGGGGGTGGAGAACGTCAGGTTCGGGGGTCTCGGGATCGCCTCTCTGCTGTTTGCAGATGATGTGGTTCTGTTGGCCTCCTTGGAGCGTGACCTCCAGCATTCACTGGGGCGGTTTGCAGCCGAGTGTGAAGCGGCGGGGATGAGAGTTAGCACCTCCAAATCTGAGGCCATGGTGCTCTGCCGGAAACCGGTGGATTGCTCCCTCCAGGTGGGGACGGAGTGCCTACCGCAAGCGAAGGAGTTCAAGAATCTTGGGGTCTGCAGCAGTAAAGCAGGCGCTGCACTGGACCGTCTTGGTGAAGAGGGAGCTGAGCCAGAAGGCGAAGCTCTCAATTTACTGGTCGGTTTATGTTCTGACCCTCACCTATGGTCACGAACTCTGGGTCGTGACCGAAAGAACAATGATACAAGCGGCCAAAATTAGTTTCCTCCGTAGGGTGGCCAGGCTCAGCCTTAGAGATAGGGTAAGGAGCTCGGACATCAGGAGGGAGTTGAGCCGCTACTCCTTCGAAAGGAGTCAGCTGAGGTGGTTCGGGCATCTAATCAGGATGCCTCCTGGGCGCCTCCCACTGGAGGTTTTGGGCATGCCCAACTGGGAGAAGACCCCGGGGAAGACCTAGGACACGCTGGAGGGATTACATCTCCCAGCTGGCCTGGGAACGCCTCGGGATCCCCCAGAATGAGCTGGAACATGTTGCAGAGGAGAGGGAAGTCTGGGTCAGCCTGCTTGGCCTTCTGCCACCACGACCCAACCCCGGATAAGCGGAGGAAAATGGATGGCTGGATGGATGAATCTGACTTTCTTACCTTACAGCCCTGGTTTCCATTTATTTCAGTCTCTACAATGCTGTAACTTGTAGAGCAGGGGTGTCAAACTCATTTTCACCCTGGGCCACATCTGCATCATGGTTGCCCTCAAAGGGCCGGTTGTAACTGTAAGTCTGTATAACTGTAACACTCCCGAACATATTGTTAAATAACTCTCTCTGCATTTGATTATTGTTTATTCAAGTGTAAAAATATTGTACATGCAATTATATAAATGTGAAATCATATTTAAGCACATTTCTGTTATTATAACATAAATCATTTTAATTTAGGGTTAAGAAACCCACATTACTCTATCAAAGATCCAGTGGCGGGCCGTGCATTGTATACCTGGGCCTTCACTGCTGTCCTGCAGCTGAAACACAGCAACGGTTATTATTTTTTTGTGTAAAAATGAAGCCAACACCTATAGATCCATTAACTGCAGAGAATACGTCGAGAGTGCGTCTCCTCTCTTCTCTGACTGCAGCTGGGACTGCTGCGCCAGGCTGCAGTGAGAGTAACCGCCTGTGTGTGCTTTGGAGCGGCGGAGGGGCTCACGGCAGCTCCCGCTGCTCGTTCACAACAGTGCAGAACGTACGTGCTCAAAACACCAGAAAAGTCTCCAACACCAGAAAAAGTCGCTAGTAGCCCTGGCATGTCAAATAATACGCCCAACATGTCAAACTAAAGATCTGATTGGTTGAAGACTATGACATTAACTATCGCACTGACTATTTAGCAGTGACATCAACCTGATGATAAGGTCAGTCACTATTCCACCTTCCACTTAAGAATTAAAATGAACTCATTTGACAATTGAGCTTTAATACAATCTAATATAATACTGTATGTAGAGAGAGAAAGACAAATGTTGATGTGCAAGACCCAGTTGCGGGCCGTGCATTTTATACCTGGGCCTTCTGTGCTGTCCTACTACACTTGAACCATCTCCTAATAATCTCATTATGACGCGCAAGCTACGGTTATTTGTTTCTAGGGGTGTAACAATACACGTATTCATATTAAACCGTTCGGTACAAGGCTTACGAACCGAACAATACGTTTGAATAATACTAGTGCATTTGGAAAATGCAGAAGCTTAAATTGTGGGAAATATTATGTTTTCGGTGGACTGCGCTCACATCGGAGACACCGCACGTGTCTTCAGGGAGGCTAAGCTAAACTAGCTTAGCGGGGAAACAACAGAACACAGCACACAATCTACAAACTCTCCCCACAGCATTTAGCTGTTCCTTACTGATTCAAACATGGCTAAAGCAATCGCCACATAATCCCCATTTCTCCAGACCATCATACTTGCTTTGTAAAAGAAAACAACAGCCCGAACGGATTCAATTGTCTGAACCTAACCCCACGATGATGGGATGCTTCGTCATTAACGGACAAGTCAGAATCAATGTAATTAACATAATGACAAGAACAAACTCACAAGAACCAGTCACATATATTTATATGACAACAAAGCAACAAATCAATCCAGCAACACTGCAGTGCTAGAGCACGAGCATAAAAACGACACGATAGACAAATGAACACAGTAGTAGCGCTACTGCAGATGTAAAAAAACAAAAGCAGTTCACTTACCAAAGCTGCCTTCACTTAAAGACAAAGTCCATCCTCCTTTCTTTGTTAACAAAGTCAGTAACTCCTAAATCCATTTCTCCTCCTTCAGCCATTGAGTGTTAAAAAACACAGCTAGGTAAAAAGATAAAAATAATCTACACCAAGCAAAACGCCAAAAATGTCATAACCTCTCTTACATATGTTTCAACCTGAACACTAAGATCTGCTAGCTAGCTTTCTGTTTGACAAAAGTCACACTGGCCCACTGACCAATCACGGTGCACGTTAATGCTGACGTACTTAGCAGGCTACCTGAGTAGCACTGGCACGTCAAAGAATACGCCCAACATGTCAAACTAAAGATCTGATTGGTTGAAGACTATGACAATCAACAATATCGGCCCCCTTTACTTTAATCTGCAAAGTCTACCAAGAGGGCCTTGGGCCTCTCTTACATAGAGACGGAGGGGCTGAATCTGATTGGATAAGAGCTCTCCTTAAAACAAGCTGTGCTGGAAGCAGCGCTGCAGGCTGGAAGCAGAGCAACAGAGGAACACAGGAGCTGTGCAATGAAAAAATAAGATAATGGGAAAAAATTAGTGTATTTGTGAAAAATTATAAAATTATAAAATAGCTATAACTTTGTGATTCTGTTTAGGCCAGCAGAGAAGGCTTAGCTGGCCCTGACGGCCCACCACTGGTAAGACCCAGTCAGACTGTATAAAGGCTTTGCGTCTTGATGTTTGCATTTTGGTGATGAAAATTGGTAGAAAAGGACAGTGTACAGGTGAGGGGGGGAGGAGAGAGAGGGCAGAGTAAAGGGAGACAAGAGGAGACAAGCTTCCAGAAAAAACTTCCATACATAGGAAGTCTGGATCAAACTGGCCGAAAATTTCAAGGTTCAAGCCTTGATTTTGTCCTATACTTCACATTACATGCTACTTCATTACACTTAAAGAACAAATATTACTGGGCCCACTATGAAAAATTGCAGATGAACATTTAATATCCAGGAGTTCACACACAATAGACATTGTAACAATTTGGTCTCAATTTAGCACATTGACCACCCACTTTGTCTGAGGCCACTTAGGCTAGGTGCCAGAACTATATACACACACTCGAGAGGCAGTTAATGACATGCATTTGCAGCACATTAAAAGATGCAGTGTGCTTGCTGACACGTCTCCTCAAAAATCATTTTTAATTGAATGTATATGTAATCTATAACTTTATTTATTTTGTCTTTATTTAATTATGATAATGTATAAGTTAAAATGAATAACACAAACAACACACAATTAGTTGAATGCTGAAAGGCAGTTGTCCAAAACAAAATATTCCTACAACTGCAACAATGACTTTGAAAGATGAGAGCAAAGAATCCTGTCTTCTGACTCACATGCATGAAGAGCCAACCAAAGACAAAGGCACGCTTTAATACGTCTGCAACTTTATCTGTGCACATATCTTAAAGATTAAAGATTACTTCAAACAATCATCTGTGCAAACCCAAAACTAATGATGTAAAGGCATGACGGTTTGTTGTTATTTATACATTGTAGTATCAGTTTCATGTACTGATACTACAATGAACTAATAGTAAAAACAGAAAGAAACCGCAGTGTGTAGTAAACATTTGACAATAAGTGTATTGTCCATTGGAGGTTTGTTTTGTGACTTCACTCTATTGTTCTCCTCATCTGGGGAACATTGATTGTATTCATGGTCACCGGCTATTATACAATATTCTATACATACCGCTATGTCCAGTGCAAGTAGCAGTTTGAACTACCGTACCAATTAAGGACAAAGACTACAATCAGAGTATCGATGTCAAGTACCACAAGACAATAAAACACACACAACTATGACTGAGACAAGTATCCCACTAAATATCTGGCAGATCAGTAACAAGACAAACAAGATTTTACATGTTGATGCAGGTTTCCATTCAAACATTTGGGCAACCATGTATGCAACTTACCTCAACTGAGACTTTCAACCAGCCAAGATCTAATAGCAGACCAAATGGATCCTTTTAAACATGTTCATGTATAGATCCACCTTTTGTCTGTTTAAATCCACATCAAAACCCAAATCCAGCAGGGTCCAAAAGGCTGCCACTGCACCCAGCATAGCTGTCCTGGTGTCTCCTAACTTTCTTCAGATGGTCCTCTATCATCCAAAGCCCTTTGTTTGTCTCAGCCATATAGAGTAGGCCTACTGCTGCGTATTCAGCCACCACTGATCCCAGTGTCTGAGTTGTTTGTCTGAATGGCCACTAGACTTCCTTCAATTCTTTCCCAACATAGTTTTCCTGCCTGTGTTGGTTGGTTTCCCTGGACTGTGCTAAATATAGGGACCACACAAGGTAAAGTGGAAAAGAGCAGAGCAGGAAATGTATCACAATATGCTTGTGCGCACATTTCTGTTTGTTTCTGTGTGTCTTCCTGTCTGAAATCCCAACAACATTCACGATAACTTTGTAAGTCAAGTTTCCAGTGGACCACATACTTACATTTAAAAAAAATCTTTTTTGAGTGTCATTTTCTACATCTTCACGAGTAGGGTGGAGGAAATGCGTGTGTGTGTGTATGTGTGTGTGCTTGTACAGCTATCTTTGTCCTCACAAAGATAGCTGTACAAGTGTTAGACCTTCAGAGTGAGGACATTTTTAGAAAGTGAAGACATTTTGGTCAGTCTTCATTGAGGTACAGAGCCTGTTTGAGGGTTCAGACTTGGTTTTCAGGTTTAGGTCAGAATGAGGTTTAGGTTAGGGTTAGGGTAGTGTCCTCACACAGATAGAAGTACAAGGTTGAATTTGTGTGCGTGTGTGTGTGTGTGTGTCCACATTGTTGCTCTGTGCTTGTGTTAGAGGGTCAACCCATCCCATATTCCCCTCTAATGACGTTGTACACATTGTTTTGTCTCTTATGGCTTCTAAAAATGTCTGCCTAAACAAAAACATTGACTGCACATCCTGCTGCCTGGCTGGACAAAAATAATTGAACTCCAACGTGTATTGTCTCTCACTCATTTTCAACAAAAGGCTGTATGACAGCTACTATGGAGACACTGAAATTCAGTGTCATTTACAGTAATTTAAGAATAAAAGAAGACAAGTTGATAGATTTCCTGATTGATGAATTGGGTCATGTGTACGTAACAGAGATAATATTATGACACAATTAGTGGGTGTGTATGGAGGAATGATGAAGTTTTGTACAGCATCCCTTAACAAAACTGGTGTGGTAAAGATGCTATGTCCCAATTTTAACTTTCAGTGTGGATGAGAAAAGTCTACTCCTGTGCTAAAATGCACTATGCTATTCAGCAGTCTGAGTTAGTTAATTTAAGTGGGCAGTACCACTGAGCAGGGTTGTCCTTTAATCAGAGGATCGGCGGTTTGATCCCCGGCTCCGCTAGTCCATGACGATGTGTCCTTGGGCAAGACACTTAACCCCAAAGGATCCCCCAAAGGATGTAGGATTATACTGTACATGTTAAGAGACTTGACCTTCACCAGTTACTCACCTCCACATACACACAAATGTTGCTGGAACCTTTAGTTAGACTTATTACATTACATTACACTTATTAGCATATTATTTAGGTTCTGATCATTTGTATTTTAGAAACAGAATTAACAAGTTAACATTCCTGAAATCAAAAGGCCACAACTAGAGTGACAAAACAAAGACTAAGAGCATTGGGGATAAAACTTGAACTTCAAGATAAAAAAGTGTTATGAGACCACAAAGTTGGATTTAACAGAGCAAACAGAAAATCATAAACAATCCCAGTGCCATTAGATGTTTGTACACCTAATTTATACTTTAACCAGGTCCGACAATGACCTCAGGTTGCATATTTTACTTCAATGGTAAACCCATAGTAATGCTGCTATTTGTTATAAATGCTCTCCACCATCAAACACAGACAAACCTGGTCCACAGAAAAAGTTATACAGTACAGTTTGGCCACTGATTGCTGAGCAGTGCAGTGTAGAAACACATCAAAATTTGAAACAAAATATAAAAAGTCCACAGTATCACCTACCTTGGAGCAAAGATTGTTATGAAATATATAACAAATATATATAATGACATTACCTCCTAAATACACCTGTTGTGAGAATATGTGTGAGTTTTGCAGTTTAAAGCCAATATAACGAGCCATCGGGATGCCTTACCTTACTTACTGTGACCCAGACAAACATTACTGCCAGATGACCTCTGCCGCGCAAATCATAATCCTGTATTATCAGTCCTTATCAGGATAGCCAATGATAGTCAAAATTTACTTCAAGTGCTGCAGGTGAACTCTCTGTCTCCAATAACTTCCACAAACACTCTCCCTCACTTTTTCACTCACACACGGTCTATAAATAGATTCTGAGTTTACTGGAAACAAAGGTTGGTGTGCAGGACAGCTCTGCAAATATCACTGAGTAGCCTTGTGACAGATACAGACAGAGGGGAGGAGCAGATACACCACCAGAGAGACATAATCTAATCCAGATGGAAAATAAACATGTTCTGCTATTGATTCAACTGTTGTCCAGTCTCATGTAAGAATATATAGGGTCCAATATGCTAACACATATTGTAGGCCAAGTAGTGTGACCAGTCTGGTGCCCTTGACATTTTAGTTGGTGTGCATCACAGCCAATTTTAAGCTGCTTCCGCCTTTCCTTCTAAGACAAGTCATAATTTGCACAGCCACGGGACCTCCTTATGAAATAGATAACAATATAGTATTCATTCTTGACCTTGGAGACAGTGTGTGTGTGTGTGGGGCGTAGCACACTAAATTATAAGCTGCTTCCGCCTTTCCTTCTAAGACAAGTCATAATTTGCACAGCCACGGGACCTCCTTATGAAATAGATAACAATATAGTATTCATTCTTGACCTTGGAGACAGTGTGTGTGTGTGTGGGGCGTAGCACACTAAATTATAAGCTGCTTCCGCCTTTCCTTCTAAGACAAGTCATAATTTGCACAG
>NW_022280161.1:227766-232467 GCF_004355925.1 Anarrhichthys ocellatus | reverse complement strand
GAGTGAAAAATTTAAAGGGGTCTGAATACTTTCCGTACCCACTGTATTAGCCTTTACTATCTGGTCGACAGACAGCCATGGTATAATCATAAAGACATTTCTAATACATAAAGGCTACAGTATACTGAGCATTGTAACGATAATGAGAGAACCTCAGCTTTAAGGTCAAAAAGTTACACATCACACATTATCACTTTTTTGAGGGGGAGGAGAGTTTTCCTTGCTGCGTTTGTGTGTGTCAGCGCTGTTTGTAAAGTAGTGACATTTAGTTTTGTATTAACTAACTCACAACATCTAAAACTACTACTTTGTGTCATTTACATTATCCCTTCTGGTGTGGATCTATATGTGAACATGATGCTGCCTATTTGACCACCTCCACCACTGATAAAGGTGAGGATGAGGTGTACTGGGTTTTGGTGGTATTGATGGACTCTGGGTGTCACAAATAGAACAGATTCACCAAAGGTTGATAGGCTATGGTGAGCAGGTCAAACAAAGAGTCAACTAGCGGAACAAGAGCATTACAGTCTCCTTTCATACTATTCATAATGCATCACAGTCGAAAACTGTCATGTTTAAGAATAATTATTAATTATTTAATAATGTTCTTTACATACACTTAATTCCTATGTTACTAACAGCCTACAATCCACCTTACATCACTGATGAACCTGGCTAATATCTGTGATTCATTTTTCCCACATATTTTTAAATTCCTTCATTTTTTATTTAAAATATGCTTTACAAACTTCTTTGAATCTGCGTGCTTCCACGAGATAAGTTACACTGCAGATCAGACGGTGCATTCACACAGCAGAAAAACAAGTACAAAACAAAATAATAAATAAATGGTTTATTAGATTATTGTCATTTACCTTTTTTAAAGCTTACAAAACCTGAAAAAAACCCACAAGATTGATTTGATTTTTCGGAATCATTACATTACATTACATTACAGTCATTTAGCAGACGCTTTTATCCAAAGCGACTTACAATTCAGTCTATCACATTTCTACACCGTAGGCGCAACTACGGGAGCAATTTTGGGGTTAAGTGTCTTGCTCAAGGACACATCGACATGTGACTAGCAGAGCCGGAGCCGGGGATTGAAAGGCGACCCTGCTATCCCCTTAGCCACAGTCGCCACCGGGACTGTGCAATCGGGATTGAATATTCAAATGATGGCATCATCCATGGACCCATAAGCTGGACCCTTATCGTGATTTTTGCATCTATAAAATGTGATAATTGCATTATGGGACGGTTAGCAGAAAGTAGTGCATGCCATGGATACCATTTTTTTTTTCCACTGTGAAAATGTTTAGTACACATTTCAGTTGAGTTTCGACGATAGCCCAATGGATACTGGACGTTTGGGACTAATACTGACATCAATATATGTGAGTTCAAAGAACCTAACAGTAGTATATCAACAGATAGTAATTACTATCTTTAGTAAGGTAAAAACTACAATCTTGATTCACATCCCTTAGATTTATATTTCTGTGTACTGAGCAGCACATTTTGTTGTGTGAAAATCAGCTTGTCAGTGGTCTCTGGTGGACAAACTGGTGACACTGTTGTAAATAAGCTCAAACCTACTTATTGGCCAACATACACTGATACAGATACTATATCTGCAATATATTGAACTGCATGATCAACTGGCTCTAATACAGTCCAGAATTATTTTTTGTGCTTATACTCTGGATAAAAGCTACCAACAAAAGCTGTCATAAAACAGTTTTACATATTTTTATAAATCCTATAATGCAGAAGACAACTGAATCAAAAGTGTCTACAAAAAAGGTACGGGAGAACAGATGTGATGCAAAATAGGTGTAATACTCTAACTCAAAGGAACTGCACTTTACCAACAGCACTTTGGAACTTTGGCATTATAACATCACTGTCTAACATCTATGTAAGTGAGACCTAGAAGCATTAAGTACAGCAACATGTTAAAGAAAAAATTAACTTCTTTTGTCTTCACCAACAGTGTTCTATAAAACACAAACGATTCAGTTGTGTGATTTATGTTTGATATTAAGTTGTGTAGAAGTAGCTTAGTCTTACCTTTGTAGCTGTCAGATGTGGGTACTCCATACAGTAAGTCTCCATTGGGAAGAAAACCTCTTCCAGATGGACACATCTCATTGAAGTGGTCTGAAAGGGGACCCACATAGAGATTTGGAGGTTAAGGGTGCATTGTGCACTGACGTGTGTGTGTTTGCACACCGACAGTATATACTGTAAGATAAACTTCAAGTAACAGAGAGGTTCAGTTCCTGCTCAGTTATTAAAATGGGTAAGACACTCCTTTAGGTCACTGCCATGGTAGGTACTTCCTGACATTGTGTTACTTGAATGCCTGTTTACCAAGAATAACAGAAAATTGCAATAATTAGATGACATAAAGGATGGAACTTCTTGGGCCTAGTGTGGTACCAACATGCTCGGTGACAGTGAAGGCACATGTGTGAGGGTCAGTCAGAAACAGATAGTAGCTTATCTTAACATTAGATCTGGGTATTGGTACTCGATACCTTTAAGGCATAGACCAAAAAAACCAGCACCAAGTAGTATCGTAACTTCTCCAGACCAACGATACCTGCAATCAATCCTCTTCATGCCAACATCTACAAAAAGTGACTATTTGTATAGTTTTGCTTGCAGCCACTTAGAGTCAACTTGGAAAATTTTGACCTGTTGCGCTTACCACACCTGTAGTTCAACTTTAATCCAGCATTGAAGAACCGGAAATTGATGGCTTGTGTCAAATCATCTATCAAATAAAGCTAACTCATTTATCCACATACAAAGAACAGGGCCCTGGTATACAGTAAATGATTCCATCTGTGGCGGTGTTGCAAGCAACACAATTCTTTTAAATAAACTCAACAGAGAAGCTTTTATGGTCTAGATTCATGATAGAACTACCGTCTAGTTTACTAAGGTATTACAATTATGCTTTTTAAAGCTCGTGGTGTAGTGTAACTGAAATATACCCAAAGGTATGTTTGGTAAAGATATGTGTGTTATTGTCCAAATTCCTTTCTACTCCTCCTCTAACTCACCTGTGCCATTGACAGGACAGGGATGCACCTCACAGTTGTCACCCCATCCGGCTCCCAGTGTGCAGCAGCACTCCTGCAGGGTGACATGGCTGATCAGCACACTCTCACACAGGTTCTCATCGTTGAGACGATAATAGCACTCTTTACGCTCCACTGATGACACTGAAAGATAAATAAAGGAAGAGCAGGAGAGAAGAATGAATACACAGCTGTTCCACTTGTGCCTTTGCAAGCTGAAACATCTTGCCAAGATATCCGTCACTGATTTTACCTGGTATGTATGGCGGTCCTCCTTCATTCATTATTTGCTCATCTCTGTATTAATTACATTTGGTCATTCAACTGTTTCGAAGGGGTGGTGCCCCAAGGTGGATTTAAGGCAAGATCAATTCTGATATTTAATATAAAACAAATTCTTTCTGATCACTTTCCTTCATCTTCTGTACTATTTTGTTTTTCTGGAGCCCTTTGAGGTATAAGTTGTTACATATTTTGGTATAATTTCATGCATTTATGCTACACTACTATATGAAATTTGTGTACCTTAATTTACTGATTTGTATGGAGAGATTATATTTCTTGTGTGTAGTAAAACCAGGTACACCCTGATGTATTCAGGTTCCTTGTTACATGTAATTTGTACAAAAGCCGATGGTGGGTCACCTGTGGGAACTGGCTCACACTTGGCGATCATGACGTTATAGTCCTGGCCGCTGGGACACATGCAGAGGAAGGAACCATCAACGTTGACACACTGGGCCTCTCCACACACACTGCTCAGCAATTCACACTCATTCACATCTGTGGAGAAGGAACATAAGAACACATTGGTAAATGTTATTTTGAATCAGTTTGGTTATTGGTTATTAGCCTCTTAACAATCAAGAGTGTGCAAAAGAGTGATGCATTATGTTTGGCCGAGCAGTTTCCATTGTGTAATACGTTGGTACTTGTTGTACTTGTATGACAAGTTCCTTTTAAATGTGGTCTCAATGGCCTGTTAAGTTGCGCCAGTTGGACATCAAAATGTTGTCTTTGTTTTTGTGACAACACGACAAATTGCGCAGACATTTGGGTATTTTCTTATCTTTAAATTCTGTTTGCATGTCTGGTATTTTCATGCCCAATGTAGTGCATGGCACAAAGGTGGGAGAAGACTTTAATTCAAAACCTTTTATGTCGCTCAGAGTAAACTACAGAGAAAGCAGCACAACTGTACTGGATGCATTGAGCCCCAGTATTGCTTTGCAATCAGATATTTGAGATGTATACCGTGGGAAATTACATTTCTGTATTTGTGATGGAAAGACTTGAACTTAACATTTCTTAACATGAACCTCAGTCTGAGCATGTTAAGATACAGTTATTCCATGGGGCTTTTATTTTGCAAGGGTGGGACTGGGTGGGTGAGAGAGGGGGAGAGAAGACAATCATAATGTTTGACACACATACACAGAGGTTATTAAATGACAGGCTTCATCACAAGCATTCCAGTTAGAATTCACTCTGTGGGGCTTTTATTTTGAAAGGGTGGGACTGGGTGGGAGAGGAGACAGAATCATCATGTGACTGAAGTGACTGAATATATCCAAGTCATGTGTGTGTGTGTGTGTGTGTGTGT
>NW_022280161.1:224422-227756 GCF_004355925.1 Anarrhichthys ocellatus | reverse complement strand
TACACTGATGACAGGGGCTACCATGCAAGGTGCCAACCTGCCCATCAGGACTATCTAACATTCATACACCGCAGGAACAGCCTGCGGCAGCAATTTGGGGTTAAGTGACTTGCCCAAAGACACATCGACATGGACTAGAGGAGCCGGGGATCGAACCGCAGATCCTCCGATTGTTCAGAGTCGCACAACACAAAATTGTGTTATATTCTTCATTAAAGTTACTAATTAACCGCTGTACATGTAAACTTTCGCTAGTTCTGCTTAAGCACTTATAGCTCTGTCCCTGTTTTAGCCAACCTCTTGCTAAATCCCACAGTTGTTAACGAGTTGTCCAGTTATGCTAACGTTAGCTACCGTACTACTAAGCAGTTAACGATGGCTTCCCTCTCTACCTCTCCTGCTGAAGATAAGTCTAAATACAGTAAGGTTGTTATTCACGTCAACAGTAATGACAGCGGATCACGCCAATCAGAGCTCACTGGAGTTAATGTTGAGTCTCAGTGTACATATGCAAAGACAATGTCGGACATACTTCTCTGGGCATCTGCCATTTCTGATCAGTGATGACATGTTTACCTCATGTCATCATTCCGACGCTGGCTGTCAAAGTGGTGTCCAGCTAATTATTTGTGTTTCATAGATAATTGGCAGACTTTCTGGGGAAAACCTGGTCTGATTAAGAGAGACTAAATTATTTCTTTATTTTTGTCACAGCAGTGCAACAAAATAGGAGAATTAAATGTGGACTCTTAAATATCAGATCTTTGCCATCTAAGGCTGTAGTAGTAAACTATTTAATATAAAATAATCATATTAATTTATTTTGTCTTACTGAAACCTGTCTGTGTAATGAAGAATATGTCAGCCTAAATGAATCAACTCCTCCAAGTCATATTAATACTCTATTCCTTGAGGCGCCAGTCGAGGATGTGGAGTAGCAGCCATCTTTGACTCAAGCCTATAATCCTATATATAAACTAAATTATAACTCATTTGAACGCCTTGTTCTTAGTCTTTCATACCCAACATGGAAAACACTACAGCCAATTATTGTGTCAACATAACACAGGAGCCTACGGCTAACTTTAGTCCTTCCCAAGTTGATCATCTTGTCAATAGTACTACAGGCTCATTGCAAATAACATTCCATACTATTTCCTCTCTAAAAAAGAAGATATTAAAACAAATGAAGTTTGCTCCATGGTATAACCCTCAAACCCATAAATTAAAGCAAACAATGCAAAAACTTGAAAGGATATGGCTTTACACCACTTTTGAAGAATCTTGGTTGGTCTGGCAAGATAGTCTTAAAACATAGCACCATATTACTCATCTTTATAGATATAATATTAAGCTATGTATTCCTATAGCCCTCAGTAGTAGCAACTTCACGATCTTCTTTAATGATAATATTCTAACAAAATGAATGACCTCGACAAGTATTGATTAATCCTTAAACATAGGAACCTAAGAAACAGCTTTAAAACCTGATATATATTTAGATGGCGTTTCTTCATCTAAGCCATTTTACTCTCTTAGACCCCATCCCAACTTGGCTGCTTAAAGACGTTTTCCCCATAGTTAGCACCTCTTTCCCAGATATGATCAGTCTGTCTTTACTAACAGGCTTTGTACCACAGTCCTTTAAAGTGGCGTCAACGAGCGTGGAGTGATTTCCAACACTTCACTAGTTTCATAAAAGAAGAGATAGAGCTCTTACCTTGGCAATGAGTGCTGTTGATTCGCTTGTAACCCTGAGGACAATCTATCAGAGGAATAGCTGATGAGAGGAGAATGAGAGAAAGAAAAAGGAGCAAAGATTTCAGTCATGCATTCAGACATTTGATGAATGATTAAACAGTATTATTCAAATGTGTTACAAAAATGTTTTTGTTTTGTTTTCTGGTTCGGCGTTGCCATGATTTCTTTATAATTCTCTCATCCTCATTCATAGTGTGAGACATTTCTTTTGCAGCGTGACAGGTTCTTTCATCAGATCTGTCTGATTTAAAGTTTTACATGGGTTGCCTGTATAAGTTGGGTGGCATTAAATGCTTCTTTATTTCCAAAATACCTTATATCTATGGGCTTATATTTGTTGCATACTACTTTATTTATGGTTTGAGTTGTTATTCACATCCCAACATTATAGCAGTCAATAAAGAGTAAAATGGGTCCGTGCACGAAGTAGAATTAATTTGCCATTGTTCATGTTGTATAATGAATAATGTCAGTTTAAGGGTATTACTGAATCTCATTGGTCTACTTGTGCAAATGTAAATGTATTCTGCTACGTGAGAGTTTGTTGTTCGATAGCCAATGCTGCCTAAACTTTCTGTGTTATTGTCTCATTGAATGAACACCTGCAGTGCAATTCAGACAAATAAACAAACAAATAAACAAACAAATTGCCTAAATAATAAACATAATATATAACTGTAATATATTTATATTGCTGCCACTTTCCCATAATTGAACGTGAATAAACTGCCGATGGGCACAAACACTGAATTATTTGCATGTAATGATTCATTTTTTATCAATGTATTTATTTAAATAAAGGCTTCTTAAACTATTTGGGTGAATGTTTCAGGCTGTAGTGTTGAGACATGTGATGAGTCTAATTGTAAAAAGAGTTGATTTAACTTAAACTTTGATTTTATTGCTGGCTCTGTTGTCATGACAATCACGCCACTAAGCTATCCCATGTACAGTGGGGAAAAAAAGTATTTAGTCAGCCACCAATTGTGCAAGTTCTCCCACTTAAAAAGATGAGAGATGCCTGTAATTTTCATCATAGGTATACCTCAACTATGAGAGACAAAATGGGGGGAAAGAATCCAGGAAATCACATTGTAGGATTTTTAATGAATTAATTGGTAAATTCCTCGGTAAAATAAGTATTTGGTCACCTACAGTACAAACAAGCAAGATTTCTGGCTCTCACAGACCTGTAACTTCTTCTTTAAGAGGCTCCTCTGTCCTCCACTCGTTACCTGTATTAATGGCACCTGTTTGAACTCGTTATCAGTATAAAAGACACCTGTCCACAACCTCAAACAGTCACACTCCAAACTCCACTATGGCCAAGACCAAAGAGCTGTCAAAGGACACCAGAAACAAAATTGTAGACCTGCACCAGGCTGGGAAGACTGAATCTGCAATAGGTAAGCAGCTTGGTGTGAAGAAATCAACTGTGGGAGCAATTATTAGAAAATGGAAGACATACAAGACCACTGATAGTCTCCCTCGATCTGGGGCTCCACGCAAGATCTCACCCCGTGGGGTCAAAATGATCACAAGAACGGTGAACAAAAATCCCAGAACCACACGG
>NW_022280161.1:205376-219422 GCF_004355925.1 Anarrhichthys ocellatus | reverse complement strand
TATTTTAAGTCAACAAAGCTTGTTGAAAATCATTGATTTGAACAAACATGCCAACATTTTTATCTCAACTGAATTAAGATAGGAGGCAGGAAAGGCACACTAGCATTACCATCTCAATGTAGTTGGATATTCATTAAATAAGAAGCAATTAGATGTTTGCTTCATGCATCAGCAGCATGAGTAACAATGCTTTTTCAATCAACTAGACCGCATCTTCACAACCTGAGCAGTTTGATTACTTCTGAATAATGGATCATACAGCATTTTCTTTCCAACACTGAAGTTAATGCATGAATATTCATTTTAACTCGTGCCCTCCTATTTAAAAAGCTGCATTTAATTGAGCTGCAAAATACTCACTTGACTAATTAAGGAGCAGATTAAAGAGAAAAGATGAAGACAGTGAGAGGTAGTGATGAAAAAAAGAATAATAATCATGCGACAGTGATGAGAATCATGGAAAGAAGCTGGAGGTTAGAGAGCTGCAAGCTGCTCAGACAGCCAGCAACTTAGAACCAACCACAGACTGATGAGTCAAACTCTTGCAACGCTCTGCTGCAGGTTAGAAACAGGGCTCTGCTGTAATACTGGACAAAGGCACCAGTGGGGACGTGGTACCCAAATACCTGCAAGCAGATTGATATTTTGCTCAGCAGGAAACAACAAGGCGATATTTGTTCGAGCGATAAAGCCAATCTATTTACCAGCTACCAGTGTCTCCATGGCACAATGGACTATTTCACACTTCACTGAAAAGTGGGAAAAAAATCTGAACTCATGCCCCTGCCATTCCTGAGGAGAACAGAGGGAAGGACAAATATTTGGCTTTGTAATGACTCCAACTGAAATAATGTGATTAGTAAGGCTGAAATGTTCCTCTCATGGTGTTTATGTGGGTTAGAAACTGGCACGAGTGACTGCTGATAAACAGGGTTTGTCATATTTTAAATGCATATTATGACCAAAAGTGTGAACTTGCAATGAACCTAATTCATTCATTCCATGGTCAATAATAAATGATTGATTGATCTCTGAACTGAGTGAAAGTTGTAATGCATTGAATGTGTACAGGTTTGAAAGACAGCAACATTTCCAATTAGGATAGACTGTAAGGAAATACGTATGCATGAAGCAATAAGCCTCAGCTGCTGTTATGGAGAATTCCAAAATTGTTGTCATTGTAACAAACCCAGCGGCACCTAAATTTGAGAGTGAACTTGTAAAAATACTGAATATATTCTTCAGCTTAGTTTATTACAAGCTCAGTGATTGGATGTTTCTGATACCCAAACACCATCATCATAGTTCACTTTTTTCCTCAAGTTTTATGGACTTTCTATCAATGAAACTGACATTTTCTGAAATTGTTGATAATGCTGTGCACTGATTCAATAGTCTCTTACAGTTTCATGTCAATCCACACCTATAAGTGCTCCAACTACTAGTTATGTACCACTGTCTGTGGCTACGTACGGTTAGTTGTTTATTGTTGTTTAGCTCTGTTGTCCTTGTTTTTAGTTGTGTTTCTGTGTATGCACAATGGGAGCAAAATAACCTGAGTCAAATCCATGCTATGTGGCCAATAAAACTGATTCTGAAAATGAATAGGACTTATTCTTCCGAAAACCATGGAAGTCCAATAGAACTCTGGATCCTGATTAAGATGCTATGACGCTAACTCAAGCCTAATGCTTTGAGACAGAGCAAATCTAACTCAGACCTCACTGAGTGCATGCGTGTATTTGTCCAATGCGACCTCATAGAATTGCTCTGGTTTACCATCTTCATTCTTCCAAAGAAAGAGCACCGAGTTAACAGTCAAGATTTAAAGCAGCTCAGAACATTCCTCACTGAGCCCTGAGGCTGTGTTTTTTAACCTCATATCACTATACACTATACCACACAGTCAGTGAAGATCAAAATTCTGACTGCTGCCAAAGATATTATGTTAGATATAATGGGTGGTGAGGCTGCTAGGAAGGTTGATACAGCACTGTTCCCAATAGCACAGTGGGCTGCTGCAGTGAGATGCTTCTGGACATGTTTCCACTATTGGAACAGGCGAGGGTTGCTAACACAATACAACTGATTTATTTCTGTTCTAATTCTGTTTTTTAAGAAAGGAACACTGTACATTACCCCCTTGCTGTACATCATGTTACTACTTACAGCTACTTACTAAATAAATCAATATTTTGAACAGAAAATATTGATTTAAAAATGATTCCATTGATTCAAAAATGATTTTATTGCTTCCGCTAAAAAAAGTGTGTTCTTGCTGTGTATGAAGATCAGAACTGTTACGGTAAGTGAATGGACCGTGTTGGCATCTCCACGAGCATTTTCTATACTGAACTTATTTTCTAGAAAGTAATAAAGTAATATAAAGAGCAACATAACTAATTAAATATAATACCAAGTAATAAACAAAGTTATATTATTACTTTTGAAAGGAGTAATACGTAAAAAGTAACTTAACACTGAAAAAACAGACCGTAGAATGCTGCTAATTGCTGCTGAATTGTCTTGTAGCTAAGTGTTACATGTTGTGTCGCAAGCCTGGATACAATAATTTAAAATATCTATACACATTGATATAGTTATATTGATAAAAGTGGGATAGCAGAGGTTTTTAAGATTATTTGCCATCAAACTGTAGAAAATGTTGTGGGTATTTAGGATGTTGAACCTTACTGGCATCGAGAATCGGCTAACCTGATGAAAACCACACACACAAAGCAGCTAATGTTTTGAGGCATGAAGAGGTTCTCAGAGAAATGTGTCAATTAGGTGTCCAAAACGACAAGAAAAACATCTGTACTTACATGGTTTCTTTGGACAATTCTGGCATTTGTGGAAACCCCAGGACGTCCCAATGGTCCCACAGCACTGTTCCTGCTTAGTGAGACCTGGCAGAGCCTTCCCACACTGAAACATACATATGTACACAGAGTGAGAGAGAAATAAGGAATGGAAGAGGAATTATTATTTTTATTAGAATAAAAATGATGTTTTTGTATAGTCTGTTTCCTCTGTGTTTCTGATCCCCAGGTCAATCAGATGGCCACACATGCCGATAACACGCTCACAGTCCCTTATCTTTATGGTAACAGCTGGTCTGTAAAATGTGACCTGGTGATGGAGTGACTCTACATTTATGATGTTCACTTAAACTCGAAATTGTGATTTTCTACACTGAGACAATACATCTGCTCTTCATTTTACATCCCTTATCTCCAGGACTTGATATCAAGGGTGGTTGCTTTGTTTTGGCTGTAGCACCACACATCTGTCAATTCTACTAGACTATTCTAGTCTTTGTGTTTTTGCACTGATCTGGGCTAAACAGGTGTTGGAGTTTTTTCTCTTCATGGGGTGCACAGAGATAACAATATATCAATCTTTTCCTATGAAATTTGATGTCACAGCTTGCATACTGGTGGCCAGTAAACACGCTGCTTTATAGCTAGCATGTAAATGCATGAATACTGACTGTTAGGGTGGCTGGTTTCATGTGAGATACTCTTATTAAAAGGAAAGTTCCACTGGGTTCCACGTGTCTGTAGACTGGAGTCTACAGACACGTTAATAGCTCTGCACAGTTGTCCTTTAGCACAGTAGTGCTAACAATGCCTACATCACAATGACAGTGCTAACAATATTAACCATATTCACCACCTTAGTTTAGCGTGTTAGCATGCTAACGTTTACTTCTTAGCAGTAAACATCAAGTACAACTGAGGCTGATGTATTGCATAATTGGACATTTGAGGAAGTCAGATATTGGGTTTTTTTTTCAATTAAATTTATTTGTATAGACCAATATCGCAATGCACAAATTTGCCTTATAATCTGTACAGCATACAACAGCCTCTGTCTTCCCCCCAAAAAACTTTTACTGATCGAGGGATCAACAAAGTCAGTAGGATCCATCCTCCTGGAACCAATAATGTCCAACCAGTGGACTGACCAACTGACGCTGCCATCCATAGAGTCAAACTATATGGCTAAAAACTGACACCCCTGAGATGTTGTTAATGTTCACCTGAGGCTTCATACAGACACATATGTAAGTAAACACCTGAGCAGGGACAGTATTGACATCAGTACATCATGGGTGACTGTGGCTTATTGGAGAGCAGGGTCGTCCTTCAATCAAGGTATCGGCAGTTCGATCCCCGGCTCTGCTAGTCGCATGTCGATGGGCAAGACACTTAACCCCCAAAATTGTAGCTGTGCCTACAGTGTGTGAATGTTATTTAGTCCTGATGATGGGCATGGTAGCTTGCCAAAGACTAGAAAAGTGCTGTACAAGTACAAGTCCATTTACCATTTCCCTGAATACTAGTGTGAGGGACCAGTGCTCAGAGCGTAGACACTAGCCTCATTTAATAATGGATTCACCACAAAACAATGAATTAGCCATTGTTGTTTATGAACCTGGTACCATTAGATGCTAGATGACAACGTTAGTGTAGGACCCCAATATGAGGAGACAAGAAGTGAACTGTTTCTTGGCTATTTTAGTCAAATAGTAAGTTAATATAGCTTATTGGATTTTTCCTTGCCCTACGTGAAGCTAGCTATGTGAAGATATAGTGGAGTAATGTCTACCTAAACATAGAATGAAGTAATTATCTCTATGGGTTTTGAACTCCAAGCTTCACTGTACTTAGTTTAGATTAGCTTTCATTGCATTTGTGCACGTGAGCGTGCCCTGGCTATCTCACGGTCGCTGCTCTACACTGCACTCGTACGGAGGATTACAGCTGATAATGCTGTTCCGACTGACGGCATTGTTGTGGAAGCGTAGAACCCACCCTCTGCCCTCTCAGGTAAGCACTGTTAGCTCTGCCAGCACTTTTGCCGTTGTTTTCATTGTTTGCACTGTTAGCGGAGCGCCGTTAGCTGCATGTTGAGAGCTGTTGAGAGGCAATAAAAATGCTTCCAATCTCGATATATAGCACTTTTGAAGTCCAATAAGGAATACTTTGTATGTTTAAAAGTGACAAAGAAACAGTTAACATTAGGAGTTAAAGATTGTTTTTGCGATACAAAATTGTGACTTTTTTCTCAAATTCCCCTTTCTGAATGTGACTAAGTGCTCCATTAGCTTCTACTCCTCCGAGCTTTGCTGATTAATTACTTACCTGATGCAACTTGTCTTGTAGTTACTAGATGGTGAAGTATGTTGTGTATTGTAGCACCTTTGCTATTCATCTCTGAAGTTCATGTGATCAAAACCCTTTTTATGAAAGCAACAATGCAGCAACGTTACATTGGCCTTTAACCATTTGTTTGGCTGCTGTACCTAGTCCCAATATTAAAGTAATGTAAAGTCTGTATGTCAACAGTTTACCCTAAGGTAATAATGTGACAGGACAAGTTTGTATCAGTTTAAGATGTATACTGGGATTATCATGATTGACATGACGTGGCACACCCTAGTTTACATACTTCCTCTCCTATTGAGAGGCTCCATTGATTGTTTTACATTATTTTCTAAGATGTTGAATTGAGCTAGCATGCAGTAGACATTTCTGACAGGGTACCTGACTCCCTGCTGTCTCCTGGAAGCAGCGACCCAGAGTGTTCTTGGAGGTGACAGGCTGGTACTGGGGGAGCTGGTAGCCATGCTGGCTGGGATAAACTATGTTGTAGCCGTGGTGCTGGATCTTCTGGCTGCTCTCTGTGTGGTGATAGGTGTAACTGGTGGATGAAGAGGAGCCTGACTGGGAACCTTTCAGCTGTTGCCCGTTGTTGTGGTAGTTATCCAGCTGGGACACCTGGTGGACCTGGACAGAGGCCTCTGGAGGATGTTTGATGTGGATGTTGACGATGCTGGGGTTGAACACTGAAGGAACATGGGACAATATGAACAATACAATTATTACAGAACAATGTCATTATAAAAAGGAAGGGGTGGGTATTACTGGAAAGAATGTGTAATATTTTTAAGGGATGCATATAGATTAGTCTTTTAAGCATAAGTGGTTAGGGGAGCTTTGTCAAGTCTGATAGCGTATTCGCATTATCGCAGAAAAACAGCTTCCTCTATTATTGTGAATGTGGTGTGTTGCGACTGACCACTGCTTGAACTGAAAGATCAACTTGTGCTTGGAGATTACAAAGTTATTGCAGAAAACCTGTGTGACAAACTGGGGGATTAGAGTTGGAAACATGTGAGTGTTTATCCAGCAGGGAGGATCTAACACTTCTGCGTTGCATTATGGGAGTTGTAGTATTGTAGTACTCTAGTGAGTAAAAATCTGGATATCATATTCGATTTTGAGGTAAGACAATTTATTTATTTATTAGGCCATAGGTTGAAATACATTTATGAACTGTATAATATTCCTTCTTAGTCTGCTGTAGTAATCTATAAGTCATGTCCTGAATTTGTGTATTACATTAAGAAATTTAAAGTGATTCAAAATCCTTTAAGTCCTGCTCCCTCCAGAGTATTCTCTGTATGTCAGTCCCTACATCGACAGAGGGCTACTTCAGCAGAAGCCGACACTCAGCTGGCTCTTGCTACTATTACTAAGTGAAGATGGGGGACAGCTAACTGATCTGAAAAATACATTTTAAAAAATTGTAATTTTCTTGAGCACAAGACTCTTGTCCAACTGGCAGTCCAAAACCCAGAAATATTTAGTTTAGGACATAAAACAGAGCCAAAGCAGCAAACAGTCCCATTGGAGAAGTTGGACCAAGAGAATGTTTGGCATTCTAAGGATAAAATGTAAAATATCTTTTGTAGATGAGCTGTTTGTTACAGTATGTTATGTTGTAGACTTTATCTTCAGACTTCAGATCGTTTCAGAGCTGCCATGTACACTAGCTGCATTTTCTACAGGCATGCAGCCTGTGATCAGTTTAAATGGCTCTTGCTGCATCTTGTCGTTTAGTGTGTTGATGTATGCATGCGTTGGGCCACACAGCTGTCTCTCTCGGGCAGACAGTCTGCTGAACTGTGGTAATTCAAAAAATGTATCTCAACCTTGCTCTCACTATCCCGCCAACTTTATGGAAGTGTAATATAAAATGACTGGAGTGCCTCTTTAAACAAAATGATGTTCAAATAGAGTGTGGGCCTTTTGCAGGTATTTAACAGCTATTGGAGATGTAATATTTGTAACTTATTGTTCTAACTGAAACAGAGCCAGCTAAAGAAAAATCTTTCGAACTAATGTGGGTGGGGAGACTATTACAATGACTAACACACTGGCGCCAGTGTTTACACATGTTTTAAGCCATTTACTACAAGTAACCTCAACTCTACATTACTGCTGGCCACATTCCAGAGCTGTAGAATTTCATATTTGTGAGTTGTGCTTTTTACGACCATCAAGGCAGCCTTTGCAATGCGTGACTTGCAGCAAATGGGCTAAATAATGCATCCTTTTCAGGAAGTTCCTCCACTTTTTCCACCCACATTTTCCATCTACAAACCCAACTGTTTAGCCTTTAATTGTACTGCTAGCATCACAGTTGTGCTTTTCACTCACCGGGATTCTGGCCGTTGCTGTAGGTCAGAGGCAGTGTATGTGTGGAGTGGACCTGAGTTTGTCTGTAGCCGCCTGACGTCTGCTGGTGCTGCTGGTGTCCGTTCTGAACAGGCATCTGACAGAACTTTCCAGTGAAGTTGGGAGGGCACTGACACTTGTCCCTGGTGCTGCACTTCCCACCATTTATACACGGCAGGTGACACACCACTGAGGAAGAGAAAAAAGAACAAGAGGTAGATGATGTTGATGCACTAATGCTTCCACACACAGATACAAACAAAAAAAGGACTCGCCTTTATAAACATATTTGTCTGACTTTTCAATGCATCTGTCAATAATTAGGCTTAAGTACGTCATAGTTGGATTGGAAGCTGAGCAAATTGAGTGCTGTACAGGTCAGGGAATCTTAAATGTGCATAAAAAAAGCAAGAAATTCCTTACATTTTTTTTTTTAAAAGGAACAGTGTGTAAAATGTACCCGATACTAAGAATTGTAGTGTTTTACTTAGCTTAGAAAAGGCCATTTATCTAACCTCAAATCTTAACAGTTCACTCTCACAAGAAGTAGAACAGGCGAAAAATATTCTGGGGAATTGACCCTTCGCTAAGCCCCGCCCCTGTTGCTAATTGTCACGCTGTCGCGGTTACCATGGAGCCACTGTCACTAACTGCACTCTGTGCTAGAGCGCAGTGTAAAAATACTTACTAAAAGTCCCACATTTAAAATGCTAATTAAGAAAAAGTACAAAATTATTGGCATCAAAATATACTTAAAGTACTAAAAGTACAAAATTATGCAGAATGGCCAATTTCCAATAATATATTTGTGGTAGACCTATAACATTGGATTATAATTATTGATGTATTAATGTGTTCATCGGTTTAATGTTGCAGCTGTTAAAGGTGGAGCTAGTTTTAAGTACTTAATGTAGGTAACAATCAGGCTATAAACAAATTAATAATACATCATAGTTTAACAGTTGATTTATATTTTATATTAATAATCTGAATCTGCAAAGTAGCCTAACTAGTAACTAATGTTGTCAAATAAAAGTAGTGATGTTAAAAGTACTAAATTTCCCTTTGAGATGTAGTGGACGAGAAGTATAAAGTTAAATAAAATGGAAATACTCAAGTAAAGTACAGGTACCTCATAATTGTACTCAAGTACAGTTATTGAGTAGCCTAAATATACTTAGTTACATTCCACCACTGCTGGAGCACAAACTTGTTGACAAGAGTTCAAAGTCCCCGGACCCCCTTCGAGGGTTACGAGGTCCACCACCATAGTCTCACAAAATTCGTTGAAGAACACTGAGTAAAACTCTGCATTTGGGGTTTTGAGTTTACCATTATATAACGAGAAACAACGTGACAGAAGAAGAGACACAGCCAGCCAGGCTTCGAGACAATCAGACAGATGGATGAAGAACTGGGCCGCTGTCCCAGGGAGCATTTTTCTGCTGATTAGCTGGTGAAAAGCCCTGAGGCAACTATCTGACGTAGAACTAGCCTTCATTTGGTTGAAAAGAAAGTTTTTGTTCACTGAGATATGATCATTCTTTAGTAAGTAATACAAACTCCACAATACAAGACAATCTAAAATTACAAAACATTTATACTTTATACGGCTTTGAGGTTTATATTTTTCCTTAACCTTATCTTCTGGACTTTTTTGGCTCTGTTAATTGGCCAACATGTCATCATGGGTTGTCGGCTGAGTTTGAAAAGATCCTCCCGTTCCTTCCATTGTATCTTGAATCAACACTCCTCTCTAACCCCTTCTGTCATCGGGTAAGTATGATAAACAAGACAAGTGCAATTTATTGTCTCGGCCCTTCGAGCTCGGTCTGGACTGCAAATAGACTTTCAGCTAGTCCAGCTCCCTGGCTCAGGTCGGCACTCTATCACACAGATGAGAAGGACGGAGGAAGGAAGGGAAGAGTCAGGGCAGGGGAGGAATGAGGCAAGCGTGGACATGCACAGGAGACTAAAGCTCCATTTCTCCCCCTTCAGTCAGATCCATGTGCAGTGTGAATCTGCAACAGTAGGTTGGAAAAGTAACCAATAAAACAAATATCTGGTTTACTGTTCTGTATTTCTAACTGATGTAACCAATAGATGACTCTGGGTTGTTATTATTTCAGTGGCACCTAACAAGTGAACCTGCATATTGCACTGTAATATATGTGAATTAATTACTTCATAAGAGCCTTTGCTGAGAAATATTTTCCAAAAAACAAAAATAAGTAAAAGCAAAAGCAAGCTCCTCCTCTGTTCATTTTTATTTTATTTTATGAAATTCCATACATTTTAATTCCACTCAGAATCAGAGTGGTTACAGCAGACACCCTGTCTGTAATATGTTAAAATTACTTTTTTACTGCATTCCGTCACAGTGCCTGTACACTGTGCAATGGCAATAAAGTTGAATTTAATGTAATGTAATCTAATATTACAAAATATGTGTCCACAGTACAGTCGCCGCAGTCAAATGTCCTACAGCTACAAGAGTTTCATTTTATTATTCCAGGTTGAAAATGTTTCTTTCTACCACCGTTCCCATAGTACATCCATGTTGAAGGTGATCTACGTTTTCCTACAAAGGACGCCATCGCTGAATAACTGTTTTAAAAACACACATTATGTAACCATGCCAAAAGTTTATTTCACAGCAGCATTTCCTCTTCAAGAGACAAAACGAATTAAATTGAATATTCAAAAGAATAGTTTTGACCATTTTAGATTCTACAGTGTGACCACCTCCTCAGATGTACAGATATTTGGTAATTGGTTCGTGGCTCAAATTGTCAAATTTGATCTTGAAGCAAAATGTATTTAACTGCTATGAGTAAACCCAGACATAACTACAAATCCATTCCAGTAAACAAAAAAACTAGTGCTGGGCAAGTTAACGCGTTAATTTCGCGTTAACGCATTCATTAATTAACGCCGACAATTATTTTATTGCGCGTTAACGCATTTTTTTTAA
This sequence comes from Anarrhichthys ocellatus, assembly GCF_004355925.1. Taxonomy (NCBI): domain Eukaryota; kingdom Metazoa; phylum Chordata; class Actinopteri; order Perciformes; family Anarhichadidae; genus Anarrhichthys; species Anarrhichthys ocellatus. Next base: position 208,919 of record NW_022280161.1, on the reverse strand, counting down.
TTTATTATAATTTTTTTTATTTTTATTGAAAGACAAGAGACTATACATAGACATAACAAAAAGAGGATGACAAGAACAGTGGGATAAAAGCCAGCAAACATCCTATAGTCAGTTGTGTATGTATGTATGTATGTATGTATGTATGTATGTATGTATGTATGTGTGTGTGTGTGTGTGTGTGTGTGTGTGTGTGTGTGTGTGTCCTTGAGCCTTTAAAGTCACAAACGCTACCTGCATCTCGTGAACCAAATGTTATTGCCCTTTTGTTCATATAGCAGTACTTTTGAATTCATTATTGAACTTTGCCATAACAATGCGATTAATCGCAAAAACTCCATGCGATTAATCGCGATTAAATATTTTAATCGTTGCCCAGCACTAAAAAAAACCCATCCCCCCCGGTCACCCACAGATACAAGTCTTGTGGTACTCCAGTTTTACTAATTTGTTCAGCTGAGTCAGACAGGAATTCATCTTGTTCCGCTCTTCCCATGTTTCTGCATATGTCAGAGCTGGAGATCTGTTCCTTCTAAGGACTGAGGCAAGTTCAGACACAGTTTGCCGGGTCTGTGCAATACATTAAAGAACACCCACATCACATGCTCCATTGCACAGAACTTGTTTCATGATCCCCTGAGGCTGCAATGTTCTTGTATACACTCATTCAAAGTCTGTTAATCTCCTATAGAGTTCAAGATGAGGTCTACCCTCAAATCAAAGAGTTTGTCAGGCAAGAAAATTGAGTTTGTCTATTTTTTTATTTAACACTTCTAGAAATATACATCTCTAAAACAATGCTTGGAAACGGCGGTGTTCGTCCACAGCCTAACCCAAAGTCAGATAAGAATATCAATATCAATTTAGATTAATGTTCACCTGTCAGTGAGTAAATTTGTGTACGTTTATAGTTATATACATTTTATGTGATAACCATAATAGCAGCACCCTGGGCAGAAGGTCAGATTCTGCACCTACAGTTATTGGACTTTGAATGAAGTTAGACAATAAACAAGCGTATGCTGCCTGGTGTTTACAGATGACAGTAGGTAAAGAAACACATGTAGAATGGAAACAGAAATCCGAGCAGACTCCTCCGATTGGTAAGCTAAATTATTTGCTAGGATTAAGTAAAAGATTTTAATGTCGACAAACGTGTTGTCCATCAACAGATCTAATATCACAGCCGGTTAGCAGTACCATCCATAGAGAGCAGTGTGTGTGTGTGTGTGTGTGTGTGTGTGTGTGTGAATTGGTGAACATACAAGGTCTCAAAAGCAACACACAGAACTGTGGATCACTCACCTACTCTGAAGTTGGGTGCTGTCAGTGTGTCTGTAGCGTGGCCGTTCTCACTGATGATGGTGGTGGTGTTTCCCAGCTCGCAGTTGTTATGACATCTGCCTCCTATGCAGGTTAATTTGCAGATGGTTGGTGTGAAGACCACCTTGATCCTTCCTGTATGGTTGCCCACTGCCACCGAGAGCATGACAGAAACCAAGAGGAGGGGAGGGGAGAGCACACCAACTTTGGTTATTCTTTGATCCATTGGAAAACTTGAAATAGCTTTCAAGTTGGAGCTTGTCATAATCAACTGGGGAGGCTCCAGTCAAAACATCAACACAAAACGTACTATATAATTTTAAATTTAGAGAAACGTGTGATGTGTCTCCTCCCTGCTCCCCCTCTCTAACTGTTTCTCCTCCTCTTCCACTGCTCCTAAATCCAGTGGCGCCTCTGAAATAGGAGCAGGAATGAAGAAAAAAAATCTGGGACAGAGAGAAGTCAGCAAACAAAACTCTGGGATGTCTTCCAGTTCTTCATTCTAAGTCTCTGAGAGGTGGATATCGGCAAATGAGCATACCAAGCTTTATTCCAAAACAGACAAACAGCAAGCATACCACCTTCCGCTTCTGCGCCTGTTTTCCTTGCTCTCTGGTTTTCTTCTCTCATTCTATCTTCCTTCTTTGTTTTTACTGTTGATTTTCAGCAAACCATTCTCAGGAACTTTAACCCCTCAAATAAAGAGAAAGTGCTCCAAAGATCCTTTGCTATGAGTTCTCACTGAGATCAGGAAGAAGTACTGGAAGACAGCATCTCTGTGTCGCTCTCCACCCTCATAAACCCAGCCCTCAGTACAGACTGACAGGAGGAAGAGATGAGTGAAGAGATACTGGATCCCATCTCAAAGTATCCGACACATTTAGTCTTCTTCCCTAATGTACACCAATGTCTTACATACGTCTCTTCAGGTGCGTTTACATTTCCTCCACTAATTCTTTCAACTTGATTCACTTTTAATAACATCCCTGCCTCAGCTCCAAACCCCTGTCTCCAGTGCTCAGTGCTTTGTTGTGGCTGTCACACCAGTGCAGAAGCGTGGAGTACGGCCAAGCAGGCGGAGGAATGCTTTCTAAACCTGAGAGGCAAGAAAAACCACTGGATAAAACACACCAGGCTACCGAAACATTCACTAATAGGTGCAAAAATTGACTGTTAATGAGGGACCTAATATGATGTAGTGGTTACAACCAAACGCCAACAGAGAGGTGGTTTAAGAAATGCCTCCACGTATATCGATGTCCAAGATTTGAAGTCTAAACATGGTTTGCACAATTCCCTTTGATGGGAAGATTATTCCCAAAAGGAACTAGGAAGGTAAGGTAACTCTGGATGGGCAAAGCGAGGGCTCTTGCTTCCTTAAAAGAACAGTACGTGAGCCAAATGTAAACAAAAGGTTCCAAATCACAGACCTGGAACCTGCTGACTCACTTCCACAGTCAAAAGTGACATATATTTTCTATCATACTTAACTGAGGAACACAGATTGCTTATTTTCAAACTCTTCAGTTATGTCTGTTACTATAGTTGTTTTCAGCATGAAAACCTTACAGCCTCCAACAGCCTGAAGTTGCAAGGTTTAATCAGGTTATCCCTGACCATTGACTAAGAGATTCAATCAGGCCGGAACATTTGGAAAATATGGTTGACACACCAAACTGACTTCAAAGGATAACGACTGGTGGAGGCCTTTCACTATGTCATCTGTTAAAGTTGGATTTTCACAAACTGCTAAGACTACAGCCAATGGCTAGCTGACCACTGACATGCACGTTCTGTTCATTCTGTCCCACTGTTAAAGCAAATAAGTGGAAAGTTTTAGACTCTGAAGAACATCAACAAAATAAACCAGACATCATTTGTTCATATTCCTGCCTCCTAAAATATAAACGTTTTCTGATGATGATGTCCTGACAGTAGAGGCACACAGAGTGTCATTGCCTTCCATCCCACATACGATTCAAATGACATCTACAGTTAAGGCCTGCTTAAGTTTAGATATCTGAGACCACTGGGTTAAAAAGATTCTCACGCACACTCACACTTGCATAAGAAGTTCAGTTTACTGAACCGTTTTAAACTGAAACTCAACTACTATTACTAAACTAAACTAGTATGTCAAAATGTTATAAAGTGAAAATCACTGCTTCACTTCATTAAACTGAACAGCCAGTCAGCTATATCTTTCCCCAACCCGCGCGCCCC